>NW_027331994.1:519273-740655 GCF_048418815.1 Hemitrygon akajei | reverse complement strand
GTCTTGCACAGCTTTGTGCATGAAAAGCTTGTGGATATTCACACATCGACACACATCGTGATGCTTTGTCCTCCTTAAGTTCACCCCTCGCTCCGGGGGAAAATGTTCCAGACAATGCAGACTCTCCTTTTAACTCAGGCCCTCCCATAAGCTCCGGGTGCATCTCCTCTTCAGGGCAATTGCACCCTTTCTGCAGCGTGGCAACAGAAGTGTCCAGAGTGTTAAATTGCCAAAATTAATGTTTTAACAAAGTCATTCCACGCCTTCTGTTCAGTGCCTGACTAAAATAAAACATGTATTTCGTTGGTAGCATTCCTTCAATCGACCTTTTTTTGCACCTTCAGGGACCTCTGTACCTATACGTCAATGATGGAACTTCTGGGAACTCAGAAGGCATAGGAGAGATACTTCACGAAGATGAATCATTTTAAAGGAAGAATGGGGGAAAAATAGGCGTAAAATATTGCAAAACAATATAGTAGGAAGCTACAGGATTGGGAAGCTTTTATCAACAAAGAATGAAAGTTTAATTCCCTTTATTCGCACACTCTGTTTCCTGCCAATCAGCGAATGCTCTATCCACGTATGTAACTTTCCTGTAATTCCATGGGCTCTTACCTTGTTTAGCAGCCACATGTGCAGCACCTTGTCAAAGGCCTTCTGAAAGTCCAAATTCACAACATCCACTACATCTCCCTTGTCTAACCTACTTGTAATTTCCTCAAAAAAATTGCACTAGGTTTGTCAGGCAGGATTTTCCTTTAAGGAAACCATGCTGAGTTCTGCCTATCTTGTCATATGTCTCCAGGTACTCCGTAACTTCAATCCTTGACAATCGACTCCGACAACTTCCCAACCACCGACGTCAAGCTAGCAGGTCTATAATTTCCTTTTTGCTTCCTTGCCCCCTTCTTAAGTAGCGGTGTGACATTTGCAATCTTCCGGTCCTCCGGAACCAGGGCAGAGTCTATCGACTTTTGAAAGATCATTGCTAATGCCTCCGCAATCTCCACTGCTACCTCGTTCAGAACACGAGGGTGCATTCCATCTGGTCCGGGAGATTTATCTACCCTTAGACTATTCAGCTTCCTGAGTACTTCCTCTGTCGTAATTGTGACTGCGCATATTTCTCTTCCCTGACACCCTTGAATGTCCGGTATATTGCTGATGTCTTCCTCAGTGAAGACTGATGCAAAATACTCGTTCAATTCCTCCACCAGCTCCTGAGGCACAAACCAGGCACGCCCAGGATCCTCTTCAGTTTGCGTATAAGGAGAAGGTGGGAGTGGAGGATGCTATCACGTATTTGCTGCACAAATCACTCTCTCACCTAGATGGGGTCAGTTGTGCTGTGAGGATTACATTCCTTGACTTCTCTAGTGCCTTTAACACCATCCAGCACAAGATCTTAAGGCACAAACTAACGGAGATGGGAGTAGACTCTCACATGGTGGATTGGATAGTGGACTACTTGACAGATAGACCTCAGTATGTGCGGTTGGGAGACTGTAGGTCTGACACGGTGGTCAGCAGCACAGGAGCGCCGCAGGGAACCGTACTCTCTCCGGTCCTGTTCACACTGTACACATCAGACTTCCAATATAACTCGGAGTCCTGCCATGTGCAGAAGTTCGCTGATGACACGGCCATAGTGGGGTGTGTCAGGAATGGACAGGAGGAGGAGTATAGGAAACTGATACAGGACTTTGTGATATGGTGCAACTCAAACTACCAGCGTCTCAATATCACCAAGACCAAGGAGATGGTGGTGGACTTTAGGAGATCTAGGCCTCATATGGAGCCAGAGATCATTAATGGAGAATGTGTGGAGCAGGTTAAGACCTACAAATATCTGGGAGTACAGTTAGACGAGAAGCTAGACTGGACTGCCAACACAGATGCCTTGTGCAGGAAGGCACAGAGTCGACTGTACTTCCTTAGAAGGTTGGCGTCATTCAATGTCTGTAGTGAGATGCTGAAGATGTTCTATAGGTCAGTTGTGGAGAGCGCCCTCTTCTTTGTGGTGGCGTGTTGGGGAGGAAGCATTAAGAAGAAGGACGCCTCACGTCTTAATAAGCTGGTAAGGAAGGCGGGCTCTGTCGTGGGCAAAGTACTGGAGAGTTTAACATCGGTAGCTGAGCGAAGGGCGCTGAGTAGGCTACGGTCAATTATGGAAAACTCTGAACATCCTCTACATAGCACCATCCAGAGACAGAGAAGCAGTTTCAGCGACAGGTTGCTATCGATGCAATGCTCCTCAGACAGGATGAAGAGGTCAATACTCCCCAATGCCATTAGGCTTTACAATTCAACCGCCAGGACTTAAGAACCTTTTAAAAGCTATTATTAATGCTTTTTGAGATAGTGATTTAGATGCATATCATATTTTTTACTGAGTTAAGTATTGTATGTAATTAGTTTTGCTACAACAAGTGTATGGGACATTGGAAAAAAAATTGAATTTCCCCATGGGGATGAATAAAGTATCTATCTATCTATCTATCTATCTATCTATCTATCTATCTATCTATCTATCTATCTATCTATCTATCTATCTATCTATCTATCTTATCTCCCATTACAATTTCTCCAGCATCATTTTATTATCGGTCCTATATCTAGTCTCACCGGTCTTTTACTCTTTATATACTTGAAAAAGCTTTTACTATCCCCTTTGCTATTATTTGCTAGCTTCCTTTCATAATTCATCTCTTCCCTCTTAATGACCTTCTTAGTTTCCTTTTGTCAGCCTTTAAAAACTTCCCAATCCTCTGTCTTCCCACTAATTTTGCTTCCTTGTATGTCCTCTGCTTTGCTTTTACTTTGGCTTTGACTTCTTTTGTCAGCCACGGTTGCATCCTTTTTCCATTCGAAAATTCCTTCTTCTTTGGAATATATCTGTCTTGCACCTTCCTCACCTCGCATAAACTCCAGCCACTGCTGCTCTGCCGTCCTTCCCGCTAGTGTCCCTTTCCAGTCAACCTTGGCCAGTTCCTCTCTCATGCTACTGTAATTTCCTTTACTCCACTGAAATATTGACACATCGGATTTCGGCTTCTCTTTCTCAAATTTTACAGTGAGCTCAATCATGTTGTGATCACTGCCTCCTAAGGATCACTTCCATCTCTCTAATTACTAAGGGTTCCTTCACTTCCATTTATCTAATTGCTTCTGGTTCATTACACAATACCCAATCCAGTACAGATGATCTCCTAGTGGGCTCAACAACAAGCCATCTCGTAGACATTCTACAATTTTTCTCTCTTGTAATCCAGTGCAGATCTGACTTTCCCAATCCACTCGCATGTTAAAATCCCCTAGAATTATCATAGCGCTGCCCTTCCAGAAAGCCTTTTATTTCCTGTTGTAGTTTGTAGTCCACATCTCTGCAAGCTGTTGGGAGGCCTGTAGATAACTGCCATCAGGGTCCTTTTACAGTTGCGATTTCTTACCTCAACCCATAAAGATTCTGCACCTTCCGATCCTATGTCAACTCTTTGTAATAATTTAATATTATTTCTTAACACGCTACCACCTCTACCTACCTGCCTATTCTTCCGATACACCGTGTATCCTTGGTCGTTCAACTCCAGAGACATGCATCCTTTAACCACGTCTCAGAGATCGCCACAATATCATAACCTGCCAATCTGTAACTGTACAACAAGATCATCCACCTTATTCCTTATGCTGCGTGCATTTAAGTATAACTCCTTAAGTCCAGTATTTGGTACTTTTTGCATTGATTGCACTGCAACTTTATTTAACTGCAACTCATCCCAATAGCTGCAAATTTGCGGCATCACCTGCCTGTCCCTTCCTGACATCCATACTGCTCACTACCATAGATCTATTTCTCTTTTTCTCTCCTCCGCTCCATCATTCCGGTTACCATCCCACTGCCAAATTAGTTTAACCCTCCCTAACAGCTCTATTAAACCTTCCCGCCTTGATATTGATACCCTCTAGGATTCAAGTGTAACCCGTCCTTTATGTAGAGGTCACACCTGCCCCAACAGAGGTCCCACTGATCCAGAAACTTGAATCACTGCCCCCTGCTCCAATCCCTCAGTCACACATTTATCCTCCACCTCATTTCATTCTTACTCTCACTGTCGCGTGGCACAGGCTGTAATCCCGAGATTACTACCTTTGTGGTCCTTCTTCTCAACTGCCTTCCTAGCTCACTATATTCTCCTTTCAGGACCTCTTCACTTTCCTACCTACGTCATTGGTACCTATATGTACCACGATCTCTGTCTCCTCACCCTCCCACTTCAGGATATCTTGGACGCGATCAGAAACATCCCGGACCCTGGCTCCAGGGAGGCAAACTACATGTGGGTCACCTGATTGCGCCCACAGAATCGCCTATCTGACCCCCTAACTATCGACTCCCCTATTGCTACTGCCTTCCTCTTCCTTTCCTTATACTTCTGAGGTACAGGGGCCGGGACTCTGTGCCAAACGCACTGTTCCTTCCCCGAGGTAGGCTGTCCCCCTCCAACAGTACTCACACACAAGTACTTATTGTCAAGGTGTACAGCCACTGGAGTACTCTCTAGTACCTGACACTTCCCCTCCCCCCTCCTAACCGTGACCCCCTTGTCTGCCCTTCCGCTGCCGCTGTGTGACCACCTGCCTGTAACTCCTCTCCATCACCTCCTCACTCTCCCTGACCAGACGAAGGTCATCGAGCTGCAACTCCAGTTCCCTAACACGGTCCCTCAGGAGCTGCAGCTCGCCGCACCTGGCGTAGATGTGGACGTCCGGGAGGCTAGAAGACTCCAGGACATCCCATATCCGAAAGCGAAAACAACAAGAGCACACTCATACTTCCCCTTTCCTCAAGTAACAGGAAAAACTGAAACCTAAACCTGCTTGCCTCGCCTGCTTCCGCCTAAGCCCGTTGAGCCAAAGCCCTTAAGCCTGCACTCTGCTCCCGGCTCACTCCGCAAACGATGCTGCCCGCTGTTTAAGAATGTGTCCTTTTCTAATCTTCCCAGCTTCTCTGGCCGACGTCACACGCCTGCGCAGCACCGTCTCTCTTAACTCCGATGAGAAGAAGAGAACGTCAAAATGGCTCCCGCCGCACTCCCGTTCTGATCCTCCGACTTCCTTCTCCAAATATTGGAGAATATTGACAAAGAATGACGGGGTTCATATTTGCTGATATAGAGATGGGCAAGGAAAATGGATTTCAAACATGAATAAGGGGCGGGAACGGGTACAGAAATGTGCATTTCAACACATTCCGAACACCTGCCTTCACGAACCGGAAAGGGTCATGATGCAGTGACGTATAATTATGGTTTAATTAGAGTATCGTAAAGTTTGGATGTGATTGCACTGAAACCGCTGCAGAAGGGTTTCACCAGGAAGTTGCCGAACATGAAACATTTCAGATATCAGCAGAGAATCTAATATTCAGTTCTCGAAACGGAGGAAGAAGAGGTCCTTCATGAGGATGTTTAAAAAATATTACAGACATACTGGGGTTCAGTGGTGGTAACTACGTCTCCATATCAGCTGCATCTACTATGAAGGTACCGGTTTATTGAAACTGTAAGTTTTAGCATTCGTTAGCGGAAAGTGTTGAGTTTCTTCAGATGTAGGCATTTGACGCAGCGATTTAGTTACCACTCTGCGACCCATGCTACTGCATTTTCAATGTTCACAATAATGTCGCTTCTACATTAGACCAAAAAAATCACCGGGCTTGGGTGTTCGGTCTCCGGAGTCCCTGTGTACGGACCATTGGTTGGTCCTGCGTTCTCTGCTAAAGCTCATTCCACTGACTTTCGAATTATTTTCCACCACTGGCATAACTGTCTGTGCGTTTTTTTTTCTATCTATCTATCTATCTATCTATCTATCTATCTGTCTGTCTGTCTGTCTGTCTGTCTGTCTGTCTGTCTATCTATCTATCTATCTATCTATCTATCTGTCTGTCTGTCTGTCTGTCTGTCTGTCTGTCTGTCTATCTATCTATCTATCTATCTATCTATCTATCTATCTGTCTGTCTGTCTGTCTGTCTGTCTGTCTGTCTGTCTGTCTATCTATCTATCTATCCTATCTATCTGTCTGTCTGTCTCTCTGTCTATCTATCTATCGATCTATCTATCTATCTGTTCGTCTGTCTAGCTGCCTGTCCTCTGCTGTCTGTTTTTGTCCCTCTAACTATATGCTGCTATGTCAGATATTGCGAATGAAGGTTCTCATGATCTGGCTGAGAAAGTGAAGCACTGCGAGGCGGATAATCAACTATAATGAAAATTCAAATTTGCAGCCCTAATGTGGCGTGTGGAGACAGAGTAACAACGTACAAAGAAAGATTCAAGAGAGGATGAAGATTAACATCAAATACCCTTCAGTTCCCAACTAGGGAAGAGCTCCAGCATCAGTTTTTTCCAACATAACAAAGACCTGCCATCCAAGTCTCTACACTGAATTCGCCGGAGAATGGTTACATGCCGCTGTTCCTTTAAAAATCAGACTGCAATTGTCGCCTGCATGGAATGTTTGTACTTAAAGTTCGCCTACTGAGTACTGAGTGCTCACTTGTTCTCCCCATTCCATAGCCCTCATCCGCATGATCATAGAGGCTCCCCCTTCTCCCATCTCCCCGTCTCCCCCTTCTCCCCCATCTCCCCTTCTCCCCATCTCCCCCTTCTCCCCTTCTCCCCATCTCTCCATCCTGCAGAGTAGCAACATGTCCCTGCTCATACCAGACGTGATGCAGCCTGTCAGAATGATCTCCAGAAGTTTTTTTTTGAGTTTATTCTTTAATCTGCTAATGAAGTACTGGATAGCCGCTGTCTTGCCTTCTTTATAACTGCATCGATATGTTGGGACCAGGTTAAGTCCTCAGAGATCTTAACACCCAGGAACTTGAAACTGCTCCCTCTCTCCACTTCTGATCCCTCTATGAGGATTGGTATATCTCTCCTTCCTGAAGTCCACAATGAGCTTTTTCGTCTTACTGACGTTCAGTGCAAGGTTGTTGCTGCGACACCACTCAACCAGTTGTCATATCTCACCCCTGTTCGTCTTCTCATCTCCATCTGAGATTCGACCAACAATGCTTGCATTATCAGCAAATTTATAGGTGGTATTTGATCAGCTGACTCGATATGCACATGGATGTAAGGAAGATCGAGGGATAAGGACAGGGTAGGAGGGAGGATTAGAGTTTGAGTGCCTTTGATTTGATTTTTAGCTGGTATGGCAATACATTATGGCCGAATGGTCTTTTCACGGGCTGTATATTTTAGGCTCTATGCTCTATGATATCTGTAAATTTCTTCTAAATTTTCTTTCCATATGTAAAAACATGCGTATGCAGGACTGGGCTCTGGTGGCGCAATCGGTTAGTGCGCGGGTACTTATATGGCAGTACACGGCGGAGAAATGCCGAGGCTGTGAGTTCGAGCCTCACCTAGAGCACTCGTGATTTTAATGCTTGCAGTGCCCGGGTGACTAGGCGTCTCTCAAGCTGAGCATTCCACTGGAATGTTACATTTGATTTTGTGCCTCTGAGACACCCTGCTTATTATTGGTAATTAACTTCGAATCGATGCACCTTTGATTTTGATCTGAGCAGGAGAGTGTGAGTTTACACCCAGGGCTGTGTGCTCAGTCCACTGCTGTTCACTCTGCCGTCCCACGACTGTGCTGCAACACACAGCTCGAATCACATAATCAAGTTCGCCGATGACACGACCATGGTGGGTCGCATCACAAAGAACGACGAGTCAGCTTACAGAGAGGAGTTTGCCAACGGCTAACGGTCTGGTGCAGGGCCGACAACCTGTCTCTGAGTGTGAGCAAAACAAAAGAGATAGTTGTTGACTTCAGGAGGGGCACAGAGTGACCACTTCCCGCTGAACATTGACGGCTCCTCGGTAGAGATCGTGAAGAGCACCAAATTTCTTGGTGTTCACCTGACGGAGAATCTCACCTGGTCCCTCAACACCAGCATCATAGCAAAGAAAGCCCAGCAGCATTTCTACTTTCTGCGAAGGCTGAGAAAGGTCCATATCCCCACCATCCCTCATTACCACGTTCTACAGGGGTTGTATTGAGAGCATCCTGAGCAGCTGCATCACTGCCCGGTTCGGAAATTGCACCATCTCGGATCGCAAGACCCTGCACCGGATAGTGAGATCAGCTGAGAAGATCATCGGGGTCTCTCTTCCCGCCATTACGGACACTTACACCACACGCCTGCATTCTCAAATCAAACAACATTATGAAGGACCCCAAGCACCCCTCATACAAACTCTTCTCCCTCCTGCCGTCTGGGAACAGACAGCGAAGCCTGCGGCTCTCAGGATCAGACTGTGTAACAGTTTCCTCCCCCAAGGCAATACCCGGAGCTTGGACTGACACCAACCTACTGCCCCCTACTGTGCGTACTTTCTTGTTTATTATTTATTGTACTGCCTGCACTGGTTTGTGCACTTTATGCAGTCCTGGGTAGGTATGTAGTCTCGTGTAGCTTTTGAGTTTTTTTACGCAGTTCAGTGTAGTTTTTGTGTTGTTTCATGTTGCACCATGGTCCAAGAAAACGCTGTCTCGTTTTTTACTGTGTACTGTACGAGCAGTTATGGTCGAAATGACAATAAAAAGTGACCTGACTTCAATTGACAACATACACATTAATTTCAGAAACCCCACCCTGACAATCTGGTTCCTCACTTCTCCCTCTGTTGTCTGTTTCTCTCTGTCCACACGCCCGGTCCGCTACTGAACAGAACAAATCTCACTGCAGTACGTAGGGACATATATTTACTGATAATAAATGTACGTTGAACTTTGAAGAACCAAAGCAACAGGAAAATGTATTCGATATTTTTTTCTCTCCCTGTGGATCTAACTGGATTCTGTCTGGCAGTGTAATCGATATTTGAAAATAAAAATGACAGTGGAAAGCCGAATAAAAAAAGAGGCGGCTGTAATGACCGTTCATCACGAGGGGAGTAAGAATGGACCATGGAGACAGGAGGAACTCCAGATACGAATATCTGAAATAAAAAAAATTGCTGCAGGAGCTCAGCGGGTCAGGCAGTTAACGTGTGCGAGGGTAATGGACAGTGAATGACAGTGAACGAGGGTAATGACCAGTGAAGAGTCCAAACTCTTCCCAGAAGTTTTCAAATCTAAACTGAGGTGAAAGATGGATGATGGCCTGTGGGAGGAGTGAATTCCCTCTGGATATCGCTGCTGCCCAACCCTGTTCACTTTATCATCCTGAAGGTAAATCCCCCAAAGCTTCCCTCCAAGTCTCTGTTTTTCTGAGGATATACCTGAGGTCCCTCTTTCACTTTAGACAGGAACATAAAAAAATAAGTGCAGCTGTTGGTTATTCAGCCCATCAAACCTGTCCTGCCAGTCGATACTACTAATGAATGTTTGCTCTCTCACAACTTCTCTCGTGTTTCCAGGTCCACATTCTTGTAAATCCTCCAGTCTTTGAAAATGTATCCCCCTTCCTCATTATGTACCGCCAGTGATCTAATCACAGCAAACCTCTAAGGGAGAGAAATCCAGCCATTCACAGTTTTCTGTGGGAAGAAATTGCGATCGCTGTCAGTTGCCAAATCAGCCCCATTATGTCCACTTGTTGAAAGCTCTCTTGCAAATGGAAACATATCCCTTGGGTCGGGTAAGTGGAGATTACACGGAATCCGCGTGAATCGCAGGTGTTTAACCTGGATGTCCCAGTTTCCCACAACATCCCAGTATATATGTGTGATTTAGGTTTATTTCAATGTTCTCTTTACATGTAGGTGAGCGGTAGAATGCGGATGAGAGCAAGTGTAACTTCAGGGGAATATAAATGGCTGGGGCACATTTTGTTTAAAATAGTCCTTGATGGCTAGCATGGAGTTAATGTGTTGAAAAGCCAATTTCCACGCTGTTTATTTCTCTGACTCCCTCTCAACATTAACCCTGTTGTGTCCTCTCAGCTTTTGTCTGGTTCAAATAGATCACACCTCATTCTTTAATCTCTAGCTATTCATGATAGGGCAGCACCTTTGATCCAGGAATTCGCTGAGCTAATATCTTCTGGACTGTCAACATGTACATATTCTCTCTGAAATAAGGGATTCAGAACTGTACACAGTGGTCGAGGTGTGGCTGTGCGAACACTTGGCACCGTTGTATTTCTAATCTCCAGCCCTGTTGTAATAAATACCATTGTGCCATTTGCCGCTTGATGCACCATCACACTAACTATTCTATATCTCACACGCAGGAACATCTTACGTGTAAACTCCTGGAGACGATTCCTCTTCCCTCACATTTTCCACCATTGACCTCCATGTGCAGACTTTCCATTTACTCTTTCTATCTATCAGTGTGCAAGTCCAAATTTGTGCATTGTAACCGGCCCTTTCGAGTTGTCAGCAAACTTGGAAACAAACGTTGACACACGCTTACAAGTGGGAATACAGACGATGACTGTGTCGGGTACGGGCCGACTCGAAGCGAAGAGACCCGAGCTCGAGTGCGTCTGGAAGTAACAGAGTGAGGAGTGACCCAAGGTTTTGAAGATTTATGAAACAGGGCAGATAGAAATGGCCTGTTGTCGGAGCCGTGGGCAAGAGAGTGCCCGGCTCTGTTTGCTGCTCCGCGGGGTTTGCACGTCTCTGTGCTGGCCTGAGACTGTGACCTGCAACTGGTGTACTTTCCGTCCTGGTACAGTGATGCCTGACTTTCCAACCTTTAGTTCTGAATATTGTGTGCGTGCTTTTATTTTTGTTCGATATTTCTCTCTCTCTCTCTCTCTCTCTCTCTCTCTCTCTCTCTCTCTCTCTCTCCTCTCTCTCTCTCTCTCTCTCTCTCTCTCTCTCTCTCTCCTCTCTCTCTCTCTCTCTCTCTCTCTCTCTCTCTCTCTCTCTCTCTCTCTCTCTCTCTCTCTCTCCATAGTCGGTGTTTGACACTCTTAATGAGCTTTATTGTGTTTTCTTTGCTTCGTGGCTGCCTGTGAAGAGACGAATCTCAAGATTGTATAGAGTCTGAACACTTTGATTAGAAATTGTACTTTGTTTGTGCGCACCACACAGTATTTGGACAGATGGGTTAAATTTGATCTCACAGAAATAAATCAAAGCGGATTTGCGTTAACTTTTAATGCGCAAGAAATTAATCTGTAATATACACAAGATGCTGCAGGAACAGAGCAGATCAGGCAACATCTATGAAAGTGAACAAACACTCTCAGCTTTCCTTTTCCGATCCACGCTGTCTGCCGGACAGCTGAGCGTCCAGTTCAGCCCGGGTCAGTAGGACGGTCTGGACTATTACATCCACCACGTGGGTGTTGTGCTGAATCACACATTCCTGTGCAGTGACCGATGTAATTCATTCTCAGCAATGAACCCATTACACTTCTAATGGAAGCTCCCTGCGGGTTAACTCTGCCATTCTCTCTCATTCTGCTGACAAGAAAGGCGAACACTGAGAGCAAATGACATTTCAAACATTACTGCAGATAATCTTGTGTGGTCATTTCTGTGGGATGTAATCTTAGCGAGTAGTCGTTTGTTTTTGCTGAGAAGCTGCAAGACTTCAATAGATCTCGGGGCCTTCCTTGCGGGCCTTCTACCGTCGCGATTTATTAAGAACTTCAGGAAGGACATTAAAAAAGATAAAGTTCGGTTTAGCGGAGCAGCCACTGTGGAAGTGGCCGGTTTTGGTGTAGAGAGCGTCAGAGATACCTGGCTCAGTGTTTGACACCAGAGTCTTGAGCGAGAAGGGGGCGGAGGCTCCAGGCAAGTTTCTGGAAGACTTCGTTCTTTCTTTGACTATCAGTGCAGATACAGTGCAGTGTGAATGCGTCCAGAGTCACTGGTGCATTCTTTGTGTTCTTCATGAGACCTCCAGCCTCCCTGATAATAAGGTTTTCACGTACAGCACCCAGGTACAGCTCACTGCAAACCGTGTTAGGAGACCGAACGGCAAATCGTTCGGGGAAGGGGGAGGGGGTTGTGACTCTGCTGGCAAAGGAAATGAAAGCAAAACCTTTGACTAGACTAGGATTGGGAGCTGTAGAAGCCATCTGGATATATTTATGAAATAGCAAGTATTAAATTACCTTATCGATGTTACATACATGCCTCCGGTCAGTGGCAAGGATATGACAATGACAGATTGAAAAGCCATGTTAAACGATCAATTTTACCATAATGACGGAGATTTCAATATACAGGTTGACTCGGGAAAACAGGCTGGTGATGGGACGCCAGAGAAAGAATTTGTGGAATGCCGGCGAGATGGATGTTAGAGCAGCTTGTGGTTGAGCAGGCTAAAGAAGAGGCTGCTGTGGGTTGGATATTGCATAATGAACCAGATTTGATCAGGGATGTTGAGGTTACTTCCTGAGGAGGCAGTGATCATAATAGCAATTCGCCCTACAGATTGAGAGGGAAAGCCTGACATTAGATATTATCAGTTTTTCAATGGTGTAAACGGAACTACAGACACATGAGAGCGAGTTGTCCAAAGTTAATTGCAAGGAGGGACGTGCGAGGATGACGGCAGAGCGACGATGCCTGGTGTTTCTGGGAGGAATTCTGAAGGTGCGGGGCAGATAAAGCCCAAGGGAGAGATATTCTCAAGCAACCAGAGCTGACAGGGGATGTCAACGACAGAGTGAAAGCAAAAGAGAATTCACAGAATGTCACAAAAAGTGGTGGGAATCTAGACGATCGGGGAGACATTAAAACCCAAAGTGGTGGCATCCGTCAGTCTTGTGGGACCATGGATCTGCGCCTGGAAAGTCTTGCTTCAGTCGTGCCGTCGCGGTGAAGCGACGCTGGAGTGTCCTCTCCAGGGCGCAGGGCTGAGCAAGGTTGAATGGAAAACCGTCAGTTGCCCAAGCAGCAAGTCTCCCCTCTCCACGCCACCGGGGTTGTCCAAGGGAAGGGCAAAGGCCAATACAGCTTGGCACCTGTATCGTCACTGGAGTTTGCCAGAACGAGGCTGAAGGCAACGTCGGACTTCCGTAGCGTCTCCAGCTCCGGACTTGTCCTCAGGGTTTACTCCCGAAGCCTTTCCCATGAGTGTGCATGAACGCAAGGCAGCGGAGGTTTGAAATAAGAATTTTCCCTCTCTTAGATGGGCTGCCTTCCCAGGCTGATGAGCTCCATCTACCTGTGAACCAGAAGAAGGCTACTAAAATGCAATAAGGAGAGGAAAATAAGATCAAATAAGAAGATACGCGAGTGATAATATAAAAAGTATGCATTTTTCAGAAATATAAATATTACAGTAGATGGAACAATGCACATCGGAACGCTGGAGAATGACTGGAGAGGTAGCAATGAGGGATTAAGAAATGGTAGACAAGCTTCAGTATCAGGGTTGTTCCTCACTTTGGTAGACACCGGCAAATGTAAGAGTCCTGAACGGTTGGAGGAAGTGGGGATAGTAAATGTTGTTAGTGAGGTGAAAAACCTTGGGAGGCGGATTGGTCCTGTAGATGAGTAAGTCACATACCAGGTAGACTACATCCCATGGTTCGAAAGAGCTACTTGAAGGGATTGTAGCGATCCTTATGCAGATTGTAAGATTCTGAAATGTTTCGGAGAACCGGAAAATCGCAACGGTCATTCCACTCTTCAAGAAGGGATGGATCAAAAGACGGGAGATCTGTACATTATTTGGCGGCGAAATGCAAATACTTGTTTGACAAATCTGTTGGAATTCTGTAGGAAATAACAGTGAAGGCAGAAAAAGTATAGTCAATGGATGTTGTTCCCCTTTGGATTTTCACAAGGCCTTTGACAGGGTGCTGCATATGAGACTGCTAAACCAGAATCGAAACGTGGTCTTATAAGAAAGGTGATATGCTGAACGGCAGGGCACAAAGAGTGGGAATAAATGGGAGTTTTCTTCTGATTGGTTACCAGTAACTAGGAGTTATTCTGCACGGATAGTGCAGGAAATATTTATTTTCATGTTATAAGGTGATAAGACCATAAGATATAACAGCATAAGTAGGGCCAATCGACCCATTAAGTCTGCTCCGCCGTTCAATCTTAGGCTAACATACTTCTTCCAGACATCTCCACTCCCGTGCCTTCTCCCCATACCCTATGATGCCTTGTATAATTAAGAAGCGATCAATCTCTGCCTTAAATACACCCAATGACTTGGCCTCCACACACGGACGTGCAACGAATTCCACAGATCTACCATTCTCTGACTAAAGTAATTTCTCCGCATCTCTGTTCTCAATGGACGTCCTTCAACCCTTAAGTCGTGCACTCGTCTTACCCTCCCCTACCATGGGAAATAACGTTGCAATATCTAATCTGGTCAGGCCTTTTAACATTGGGAACGTTTCTTTCAGATATCCCCCTTGTTTTCCTGAGCTCCGGGGAATACAGACCAAGAGCTGCCAGACGTTCCTCATACCTGGAATCATTCTCCTGAATCTTCTCTGAAACCTCTCGAATGTCAATATAGCCTTTCTAAAATAATGACCCCAAAACTGCACACAATACCCCAAGTATGGTCTCACGAGTGAGACCATAAATCCGCAACATCACGTCTCTGCTATTATATTCTACACCTCTAGAAATTCTATACCGTCATCTTCAAAACCGACTCAACCTGGAGCTTAACTCTCAGGGCATCCTGCAGAAGGACTCCAAAGTCCCGTTGAATCTCTGCGTTTTAAATGTTCTCCCCATCTGAATAATAGTCTGCGTATTTATCTCTTCCACCAAAGTGCAGGACCATACAATTGCCAACGTTGTACTTCATTTGCCATTTTTCTGCCCATTCCCCTAAACTATCTAAGTCTCTCAGCAGGCTCTCTGTTCCTTCAACACTACTCGCTGCTTTACTAATCTTTCTTTCATTTGCAAATTTAAACACAAATCCATTAACCCATAGTCCAATACATTGACATACATCGTCAAAAGCAGTGGTCGCAGCACTGACCTCTGTGGTTCTCCACTAGTAACCGGCAGCCAGTCAGAATAGGATCCTTTTATTCCCACTCTCTGTATTCTGCTGATCAGCCAATGCTCCACCCATGCAGAAAACTTCCCTGTAATTCCATAGGCTCGTACCGTGCTAAGCAGCCTCGTGTGCGCACCTTGTCAAAGGCCTTCTGAAAATCCAAGTACACCACATTTACTAAGTCTCCTTTGTCTACCGTGCTTGTCACTTTCTCAAAAGTTTGCGGTTTGTACATTAGACAGGATTTTCCCTTCAAGAAGCTCTGCTGGCTTTGCCCTGTCTTGTCATGTGCCTCCAGGTACTCCTGTAAGATCATCCCTACCATGAGTTTCCAACCACTTCTCAACAACTGATGACAGGCTAACAGGTCTTTAGTTTCCTTTCTGCTGCCCCCACCCTTCTTAAATAGCGGAGTAACATTTGCAATTTTCCGGTCATCTGGTACAGTGCCGGAATCTATTGATTCTTGAAAAATCATCGTTAATGCCCCCGCAATCTCTTCACATGAAAGTATATTCCATCAAGTCCAGGAGATTTATCCGCCCTCAAATCAATAAGGTTCCTGTGCACCTTCTCCGACATAATTTTCCCTGCACGTACATCACTTCCCTGACACTCTTTAATGTCCGGTCTACTGTAGATGTCTTCTACTGAGAAGACTGATGCAAAATGAGCATTAAGTTGCTTTGACATCTCAGCGTCTCCCATTGCATTATCTCCAACGTCATTTTCTATTTGTCCAATATCTACCCACGAATCTCGTTTACCTTTAAAAAATCTTAAAATCTTACTTAAAAAATCTTTTAGAATCTTCTTGTATAATAATCCCAGCTTCGATTCATAATCCATCCTTTTCTTTCGTAATGATCCTCTTAGGTTCTCTCTGCAAGTTTTTAAAATCTCCCCAATCCTCTATCTTCCCAATAGCTCTGGCTTCCTTCTATGCCTTCTTTTGTTTTTAATTTAGCTCTGACTTTACTTGTCATCCACGATAGTGCCCTTCTTCTACTCGGAAATTTCTTCTTATTTGGAATAAATCTGCTTTGCAATTCCGTCAACATTCGTAGAAACTCCAGCCATTGCTGCTCTGTCGTCCTTCCTTCTAGTGACACGATTTCTCCATCTCCCGCTGTAATTTGAAATCCACATTCCCGTTGCTGTTTAGAGGCCAGTATGCAACTGCCATTAGGGTCTTTTTACCCTTTCCATTTCTTAACTCAACCCATACAGTTTTCAATCCTACGTCATCCCTTTCTAATATTTTAATATTATTTCTTATACACAATGTCACACCACACCCCTTTACCTACTAACCTAACTTTCCGATGCACCGTATATCCCTGGACGTTCAGCTCCCAATGGCGGCCACTCTTTGCCAAATTTCAGGGATGGGACACTGCGTCTACTTGCCAATCCATAGCTGAATTTCAAGATCGTCCATTTAATTTGTTATGTTGCGTGCATTCAAATGTAACATTTTTCAGTCCCGTATTTGTTGCTTTCTGTTTTAAATGCCACGCCTCTATTGCCCTGTAACTCACACTACCAGCTGTAATTATACCTCATCTCCTGCCTGTCCTATCTATCTTCTCTTTTACACGGTTTCTTTGATTTATTTCTGTTTTCCCCCTTCCTCAGCCTATCACTCTCGTTCCCATTCCCCTGCCGGATTAGTTTAAACCCTCCCGAACAGTTCTATTAAATCTGCCTGCAAGGATATTGGACCCCTTTGGGTTCTGGTGTAACCCTCCTTTACCTCCCCCAGAAGAACACACAGTGATCCAGGAAACCAA
Organism: Hemitrygon akajei; assembly: GCF_048418815.1. NCBI lineage: Eukaryota > Metazoa > Chordata > Chondrichthyes > Myliobatiformes > Dasyatidae > Hemitrygon > Hemitrygon akajei. The sequence continues at coordinate 723,882 of NW_027331994.1, read as the reverse complement.
AGCCCTACCCCCCGACATCACTCTCTCAGCTACGCATTAATTTGCCTAAACATGCTATCCTTGCGCTCGTTCGCAATCCTGAGATTACTACCCTGGTGTTCCTGCTTTACAGCTTCCTACCCAACTCCCTGAATTCTTTCTTCAGTACCTCCTCCCCTTTTTCTACCTATGTCAAAGGTACCGACGTGTACCAGGACTTCTGGCTGTTCACTCTCTCCCTTCATAATAGTCTGCACCCGATCGGAGACATCCCGTACCCTGGCACCTGGGAGGCAACACACCATGCGGGTATCTCTATCAGGCTGACAGAACCTCCTGACTGTTTCCCCCACCATGGAATCCCCTATGACTACCGCGTTTCTCATTTCCTTCTTTCCTTTCTGCGCCATATGTCAATGATATTGGTGACGGAGTTTGTGATTTTGTGATTTTGGACGATGCATTGTTCTGAGGAAGCAAGGAGTCTGTAGACGGGCTAACACAGGAGAGAAGAACAGGCAACGTAAGTGACAGATGGAATATAGAGCAGAGAAGTGTGTTGCCGTGCTCTTTAATACAAAGAATAAAAGTGTAGATTTCTTTTAAATAAGAATCAAATTAAGAAATCAGAAATGCAAAAGGGCTGTGAATGAGAATATCTAAGAGTATCGATCACAGGTCCTGCACATTAATGCAATCGAGAGAGCTTGCCAGGAGTTCTACAGCACTATTTGCTTCATTAAGTACAGTACATCATGTATGACCGAAAACAGTGTAGCTGCCTCGACACTGTCCAGTCACACACTCTCCCGGGGTCAGACACAGAGTATAGCTCCTGCCTCACCGCACTGTCACACTCCATGAAAATTCAAGACATTTAACAGACCAGTCTCACTTTGAAGTTGAAATGAATATTATATTATTTATGAATGAATTGATACAGATGCACATGGTGGAAGGGATATCAATACAAACATAAAAGTGCAGAGATACACGGTGAAGGTAGCGACACAGAATTGCTGAGAGGAATGTATTCATGTAAATGCTGCTGGAACATAAACGCGCTGTTTCTGAGTTTTATTCCGATCAGATTATGAATTTACGCAGTTATTCATTTACATTAATCAATTTCATTATTTTGTTTATTTTCATTCAACATTCAAGCAGTTCTGTTGTCAAGCCACAGAAAGTTACAGATCAGGTGCTGTATCTTTGTGGTTGAGCAACGAATAGCGTGCAGAATGTAGTCGGGCCGAACGGTCTGTTTGCCATATCACTCTATTACGAAGAATGTACTGCTCCATACAACCGTCATCATTCATCAGTGCACTGTCCATCTCAAAAAAATTAATATAAAACAAATGCAGACGACTCTTGTTCTAATAATACCTCAGGAATACAGAAACTATTTTAAGAATATTTATTAGATTTGAGTAACAGCGGGAAAAATATAGAAAACAATATACACCATATATGTCAAACTCAAGGCCCGCGGTGGAATTATCTTTGGCCCGCGAGATAATATCTAATTACTATTAAAGCTGGCCCCAGTAATCGAAGCGCCTATGGCGTATGATATGGCTAATGCTGAGTTTATTCAGGTACCAGGTTTTCAGGGTTTTTAGTGTTTATTTGGCAGCCTTGCTCGGCAGTCTTCTTCATAAGAAACGGAATTTGTAAAGTGAAACACTTTGTAGTTATAGCAGAGACTGAAACACATGAGAGCAGGCTGAAAAAACGGAGGCAACGAAAGCTGCGTTCGCACGCGTCCGACTGATCCGGCCCGCATGAAGCTGCATTTTGCTCAATCCGGCCCGTGACCTAAAATGAGTTTGGCACCCCTGATATACACGGTCACAATGAATCAGAGTTTCACAGGTACAGGACTGATACGATACACTGAACGCACGGGCAGAGACTGCTGATACAGAATGAACCACGCACTCTCACACTGAACCCGAGAGTGACACCGACAGAAGCCCACACTCTCTCAGTCTGTACCAGGGACTGATTTCTACAAAATGAACCCGCTCCCCACTCTCAAATTGCACCCGAGACTTGTGGATCAAAATGAAAAAGACTGACAGATACAGAATGAACCCCACACTCTCACACTGTAGCAGAGACTGACAGATACAGAATGAACCCCACATTCTCACACTGTAGCAGAGACTGACAGATACAGAATGAATCCCACACTCTCACACTGTAACAGAGACTGATAGATACAGAATGAAACCCACACTCTCACACAGTAGCAGAGACTGACAGATACAGAATGAAACCCACACTCTCACACTGGAACAGAGACTGACAGATACAGAATGAAACCCACACTCTCACACTGTAACAGAGACTGACAGAGGCAGAATGAAACCCACTGACTCACACTGTAACAGAGACTGACAGATACAGAATGAAACCCACACTCTCACACTGTAGCAGAGACTGACAGAGGCAGAATGAAACCCACTGACTCACACTGTAGTAGAGACTGACAGATACAGAATGAAACCCACACTCTCACACTGTAGCAGAGACTCACTTGTCTGGAATGAAATGCATAGACTCACACTCTATGAGAGGGGAGAGGGTGTCAATGTGTATATGTGTGACGATGTGTGTATCTGTGTGCGTGAGAAAATGAGTATATCTGTGTGTGTGTGTGTGTGTGTGTGTGTGTGTGTGTGTGTGTGTGTGTGTGTGTGTATGTGAGAGAGGGTACCTGTGTTCCTGTGTGTGTATCTGTGAAAGGGAGTGTATCTCTTTGTCTGTAATTGTGCGTGAGTCCGTGTGTGTGAGAGAATGGAATGGAATCCATACATAGCTGAAAGTATTTTGTTAAATCATGCCGGCATTTAGACCATAGAGAAACCTGTGATGTTCGTGCTGATAATCCACAGAACAGTGAGTGACTGCCTTATCAGACCATTATATTCCTACAGGTAATTGAACGCCTCAGTATTTCAGCATCTAACTGTTTCTCAGGTGGATTCAGCAGCGGCTTTGTCCGTCACTTCACCGTTTCAAAATCCACAGCACGAATAACAAATAACAAATTTTACGCATATACACTATAAGATATATGAGTTACAGACGTACGTACACACACACACACACACACACACATAAACATGTATACACACAGAAGATAGTTCAAAAATGGATGGAACGGTGCACAGCACTGGACATCGAAGGTGTGAAAACAAACATTATACCGTGAAGGTGTTCAAAATTATGCAAGCATCAATGTCGTCCAGGGCTGAAGGAGAATTGGACAGACTGTCTGCTTACACAGCGAGTATGTTGTATATATGGTGACACACAGTCGGATATAGTGTGATGGGTTTGGTGTCTGAGCGGCCTAAATGGTGCTGCTGAATTAAGAAAAAGTGACCGATATTGAATTAAAGCCTGCAGAAGCAGATCGAGAGGGTTTTCATGTGTTCTTGGATCCAGATCACGCTGATTGGAAACCCGATCTAATTGTAGATGAAACAACTGCCGTGACAGAGAAAATTGTGGAAAATGCTGGAAACATCGATTCCGGATTGCTTGTGGAAAGAGAACCACAGTGAAAGTTTCAGGTTGGAAAATGGGAACAGTCGAGACCGCTGTCAGTACAACTGTGGAATGTTGTAAATGAAGCCGCTCATTGCTCATTGCTCACTTACTGGTCTCATTGCACAATTTGGTCGAAGTACACAGAGGGATCTGACTGAGGTAATGCCAACAATGTTGACGTGTTAATGTTACATGCCAACAGCATTTACACCTGAGACACTGCTTGTGATGTAATTTGTTTGTTCAATAACAATGGTGGGAGGTGGTACCTTGTCACTGGAGATCGATCCCCTGTATAAATCAGAGCCTGTTGCAGTACGTCAGCCCAGAGTGTCTTGCCGAGCTGTGGAATTCAGAGCAATAGCGTTCACTGCGTCACTCAAATGGGATATCCAGTAATCTGGCGGATAGAAGGCATTTACTACCCTGTTATTTCAGCCGTTGGAATACCCGGTAAGCCGCTGTCACTCCTGCAAACGGTAGAAACTGAGAGTTAATTCGGATGTTTTGAAGTGTTTCTCTGGGTACTGGTTGCCTTTAACATCATGGCTCAAGCAGCGGAGTGAGCGTCCAGTTGACTTTGTCTGCGAAGAGTCGATAGTAATGAATGTCTGACCGTCGGGGGGTCGAGGATTGATCACGCTCTGCTGTCCCGCCATCCCGAGGATGTTCCGGCTTAGGGGATGAAACGTCTGGAGACGGGTGGACCCGGCTGATGTCTCGGCAGAAACATCACAGCTGTATAAGGTCATGTTTCCACAGCCACCCGCCCAGTCCCGCATTTCAGTCATGGGCGGAAGGCGCTGACAATATTAATCCAATTGCTTTCGTAGCAGGCAGCGCTCCATATTGGAGCCGAGATGCTGACTTTGAGTGAAATCCTCTCCGCTGTCTCGATGTCACGGAGGAATCATGAATTGAAACGTTTGCACCGCAGGACACCGGGCCGTACTGCACCTGTGGGAACAGCCGTCCTTCTGTTCTGTCCGTAGGAATCGACAGTGAATTGCGTGACCGGGTGATGGAACAATCCAAATGGAAAATTTATTTTAGAAAGGTGATCAGAAGGAACTGCAGATGTGGATTTCCTTATATTCCTGTGCAGCTCAGTGCCAGTGATGCTGGTGTTTAATGCCCATCCCTTACTGCGGCCGAAGAAGCAATTAAGCCACTGTCCTCTTGTCGGTTTGGAATTCACCCAGATTTATCTCATTTACAAAACTTGCAACAAGTTCTCTGTCACGCCGATAATGCACTCTGTCAGTGGCTTCATTTATCCTTGATCCGATATTCACTCTTTGAAGCAGAAAAAAAGCACAAGTTCTAATCTGAGTGTATCACACTGCTAATCTATTTCCGTGACTAGTCAGTAATTTCTCTGCTTCCCTCTCTCTCTCTTGCAGTTAACCTGGTGGCGATTGTTATCCTGTCCCGAGAAAAGTGCGGTCTCTCCAAATGCATCACTCGCTACCTGCTGGGAATGGCAGCGGCCGATCTCCTGGTCGTTATCTCTGACCCTCTGCTGAGGTGGACAGTTTTCATATACTTTAGTTCTTCCTCGCTCCATCGGACTCCCGTTTGCAGAGTCGTTCATTGCCTGCTCATAGGAAGCACCGGGGTCTCTGTCTGGCTGACAGTCGCCTTCACCTGCGACAGATTTGTGGCCATTTGTTGTGAAAAGCTGAAAACAAAATATTGCACCGAAAGACCGGCGGCTGTGGTTATCGGGACAGTGCGTGTTCTGGGTTGTTTAGAAAGTATCCCTTTCTACTTTACATTGAATCCTTGGATAATAATTAATGGCATTTTCTATGGCTGTGTCGCCAAAGAGAGCTTTAATACGTCCCCCTCGTGGGCCACATTTGAGATGATTCATCGCATTTTAATACCTTGTCTCCCGTTTGTTCTGATTTTATTGTTCAATGCTCTGACAGTTCGACGGATTTTTTCCGCTAATAAAGTCCGGATGGGGCTCCGGGGCCGCAGCGACGGAAAGAATGACAAGGACCCGGAGATGGAGAACCGAAGGAAATCGGTGGTTTTACTATTCAGTATAACCGGTAGTTTTATATTTCTGTGGTTAACACGGCTGGTTTTTGATATCTACTTACGGATTTCAAACATCCCTGGTTACTCGGACACGGATCCGATTTATATCGCAGACTCCACGGCGACGATGCTGCAGATCCTCAGCTCCTGCACCAACACATGTATTTACGCCGTGACTCAGAGCAAGTTCAGAGAGGAGCTGAAGAACGCGGTGAAATACCCGCTGAAACTGTTAACTAAATTCGGCAAGTCATAGAGCGACCAGTCGGTTTCTGCAGTGGAATTAAATCAATCGCAATTTTTTCCATTTGCTATCCATTTGCCGATATGTAGGAGCGCGGTTAACAGCTGAACACTTTGAAATACACATGCGTTTAGTGGTGATAAATTTCGCTCGCTGTCTACCCCGTACGGGCGAAGTTTGTCCTTCAGCAGATATGTAATATGTAGGAATCTGCCAATCTGTAATTCTCCCCGGTGGACGCTCTGTGGGACACGGGACGGGACGGGAACTGTTCACTCATGTACCGCCTGTTTTACTTTCACTGAACTGTAATTCTCCCCGATGAACGCTCTGTGGGACACGGGAAGGGACGGGAACTTTTCACTCATGTACCGCCTGTTTTACTTTCACTGAGCTGTAATTCTCCCCGATGGACGCTCTGTGGGACACGGGAAGGGACGGGAACTGTTCACTCATGTACCGCCTGTTTTACTCTCACTGAGCTGTAATTCTCCCCGGTGGACGCTCTGTGGGACACGGGAAGGGACGGGAACTGTTCACTCATGTACCGCCTGTTTTACTTTTCCTCTCTCCGTTCGGTGTCATTTTCCGTTCCGGTGATGCTCACGGTTTCTTACTCAGGGCTTGTCCAGTCAGGATGGATCAACACTTCTTTCTCCATCCTTTCCGCTGTTTCTCATTAGTGATGCTCAGGATTAGTGATGCTCCCAGTCTCTCTCTCTCGATCCCATCGATTCCAGCGTAAACTCCCCCGCTTATGTCTTCTCCCTCGCCGATATACAAATTCCGAATGGTGAGTTGCAGCATGAGGAAGCATTTTCGGATTCACACACGGGGTCACATGTGTTTTGTTTTCTTTTTCAACACTCTGTCCATCTCCGGGCTGCTCTCTCTTTGACCTTTCATATCTCCGTCTTTATCTCTCTTCACATCCTGAGGCTCCGTGAGAATCTGCTTCCTCACTTCTCCTTCTGTTGTCTGTTTCTCTCTGTCCACACGCCCGGTCCGCTACTGATCAGAATAAATCTCTTTGCAGTACGTGGGAACATATATGTACACTGATAATAAATATACGTTGAACTTTGAAGAACCAAAGCAACAAGAACATGTATTTGATTTTTTTCCTCTCCCAGGGAACTAATTGGATTCTGTCTGGCAGCGTAATCTATATTTGAAAATAAAAATGATACTGGAAAGCCGAATAAATACGAGGCGGCTGTAATTGCCGTTCATCACGAGGGGAATAAAGAAACAATACCTCTTGTCTGATGATTGGAGGACCGTGTCTTTTACATTGATCATCTGATGTGACAAACCACTCATGGAATGGCAATGGTCATGGGTGGGAGCACACCACACAATGGGTTCACCACACAGTATGGTGTTTGAAACTGTGTACGCTCCCCGCTCCCATAACATCTATTATATGTGGACACTTGGACACATCCCAGTGTCCAACTCGGACATTGTGCATATGTGGGGAGTTTATCAAGTGCACGGTCATTATATTGCCATTATATTACTGTGTACGCAGCTGTTATCTGAAGCTGCCGTGGGTCTTTTTCATACTTGGACATAGTTCCTATAAATTCAGCTCAATATTTATTCAAAGGGTGGCTGCGTAATTGCTTAAGGAGAGATGGGAATAGTTAATGTGTCGGCCACTTTAAAGGTGGTTGTTTAATGAGCTGGTGCAGATCACAAACGCAGGCTGTATCTGTTTGGTTTGAATAGGCTGTTACTGCGTGGTTACATTTATTAAAATTGATTATAAATTCCTTGGTCACAACGCAATCATTTGCCTCGGTTAATTCACCTATGATCTTGCTTCGAGCAATTAGAATTTCTTGCTGCGTATTATAGCTGCCGTAGGTCATTTCCCAATCAGAATCAGATATATCGTCACTGACCTGTCGTTCGTAATAGTTTTTTTTTAATGACAGCAGGATTTACCGATGTGGTGTTTGTTACAGGAAGCTGTCAGACCGAGAAAGATGGAGTCATCATGAGGAACACAGAGACAGAGACAAGCTCTAGTGAAAATTCACAAGACCATTGAGCACCATGGAGACACGAGAGACGCCAGATACTTATATCGAAAATAAGAAATTGTTGCAGGAACTCAGCGGGCCAGGCAACTAATGTATGTGGGGGGAATGGACAGCGAATATTTTGTGTTCAAGCTCTTCCCAAAGGGTTTGAACTACCAATACAAATGAGACGGAGGTGAAAGAGGGAGGATGGACTGGGGGAGGCGTCAATTCCCTCTAGATTTCACTGCTGCCCAGCCCTGTTCACTGTATCATGCTCAAGGTAAATCCTCCAACCCTTCCTTCTAAGTCGCTGTGTTCTGAGGTTACCATCCGAGATCCCTCTTTCACTTGAGACAGGAAAATAAACACATAAGTGCAGCTGTAGGCTATTCAGCCTCTCAATCCAGTCCTGACAGTCGATACTATCTATGAACATTTATCATCTCACGTCTTCTCTCCTGATTCATGTCCACATTTTACTGAATCCCCAGTCTTTGAAAATGTATCCCCTTCTTCATTACGTACAGTCAGTTATTTAATCTCAGCAAACCTCTAAGGTAGAGAATTCCAGGCATTCTACAAGTATGTGAAGAGCAAGAGGTTAAGACGTAAAATAATAGGACCTATCAAATTCGACAGTGGAAAGGTGTGTATGGAACCGGAGGAAATAGCGGAGATACACAATGAATTCTTTACTTCAGTATTCACGATAGAAAAGGATCTTGGTGATTGTAGTAATGACTTGCAGCAGACTGAAAAGCTTCAGTATGCAGATATTCAGAAAGAGGATGTGCTGGAGCTTCAAGTTCGATAAGTATCCGGGACCGGATGGAATTTACACCAGGCTACTGTTGGAGGAGAGGGAGGAGATTGCTGACCCTCTGGCGATGATCTTTGCATCATCAGTGGGGATGGGAGAGGTTCCGGAGGATTGGAGGTTTCCGGATGTTGTTCCTTTATTCAAGAAAGGGAGTAGAGATAGCCCAGGAGATTATAGACCAGTGAGGCTAACCTCAGTGGTTGGTAAGTTGATGGAGAAGTTCCTGAGAGGCAGGATTTATGAAAATTTGGAGGGGTATAATATGATTAGGAATAGTCAACATGGCTTTGTCAAGGGCAGGTCGTGCCTTATGAGTCTGACTGAATTTTTTGAGGATGTTACTAAACACTTTGATAAAGGTAGAGTAGTAGATGTAGTGTATATGGATTTTAGCAAGGCATAAGGTACCCCATGCAAGGCTCATTGAGAAGGTAAGGAGGCATGGGATGCAAGGGGCATTGCTTTGTGGATCCAGAAATGGCTTGCCCACAGAAGGCAAAGAGTGGTTGTAGATGCGTCATGTTCTACATGGAAGTCGGTCGCCAGTGGAGTGCCTCAGTGATCTCTTCTGGGACCCTTAATCTTCGTGATTTTTATAAATAACCTGGATAAAGAAGTGAAGGGATGAGTCAGTAAGTTTGCTGACGACACAAAGGTTGAATGTGTCGTGGATAGTGTGGAGAGCTGTCAGAGGTTACAATAGGACATTGACAGGATGCAAAACTGGGCTGAGAACTGGCAGATGGAGATCAACCCAGATAAGTGTGAAGAGGTCCATTTTGGTAGGACAAATATGACGGCAGAATATCGTTTTAATGGTAAGACTCTTGGCAGTGTGGAGGATCAGAGGGATCTTGGGGTTCGAGTCCAAAGGACGCTCAAAGCAGCTGCGCAGGTTGACACTGTGGTTAAGAAGGCGTATGGTATCTTGGCCTTCATCAATCGTGGAATTGATGTTAGGAGCCGAGAGGTGTTGTTGCAGCTATATAGGACCCTAGTGAGACGCCACTTGGAGTACTCTACTCAGTTCTGGTCGCCTCACTACAGAAAAGGTATGGAAGCCACAGAAAGTGTGCATAGGAAATCTACAAGGATGTTTCCTGGATTGGGGAGCATGTCTCATGAGAATAGTTTGAGTGAACTCGGCCTTTTCTGCTTGGAGCGACGGACGACGAGAGGAGACCTGATAGAGGTGTACAAGGTGATGAGAGGCATTGATCGCGTGAATAGTCGGAGGCTTTTTCCCAGGGCTGAAGTGGCTGCCAGAGGAGGACACATGTTTATGGTGCTGTGGAGTAGGTACAAAGGAGATATCAGGGGTAAGTTATTTTACTCAGAGAGTGGTATGTGCTTGGAATGGGCTGCTGGCAACGGTGGTGGAGGCTAATACGATAGGACCTTTTAATAGACTTCTGGATAGGTACATGAAGCTTAGAAAAATAGAGGGCTATAGGTAAACCTATTAATTTCTAAGGTAGGGACTTATTCGGCACAACTCTGTGGGCAGAAGGTCCTGTATTGTGCTGTAGGTTTTCTATGTTTCTATGTTTCAGTCACTCTTTGTGTGGGAAGAAATTGCGACGTACCTCAGTTGTAAAATATGTCCCATTGTTGAAAGTTCTATTGTAAATAGAAACAGATCCCTTGGATGGGTAAGTGGAGATTACACGGAATCCGCGGGACCTCAGGTGTTTAACCTGGATGTTACAGTTTCCTACAACATCCCAAAATATATGTGCGATTTTGGTTTATTTTAATGTCTCTTTATCCGGATGAGAGTAAGTTGGAATGTAAGGGTAATATAAATATCTGGGGCATATTTTGTTCAAAAATTGTCATTGATGACTGGCATGGAGTTAATGTGTTGAACCTATTTCCACGCTGTTTATTTCTCTACCTCTCTCGTAACTACCCTGCTGTGTCCTCTGAGCTTCTGTCTGGTTCTCTCCCCTCATATTGTAATCTTTAGCTATTCGGGATAGCACAGCACCTTTGATCCAGGGATTCGCTGAGGTAATATCTTCTGGACTGTCAACGTGAACGTGTACTCTCTTAAATAAGGGATTCAGAACTGTACATAGTGGTCGAGGTGTGGCTGTGCTAATGCTCTGCACCGTTGCATTTCTAATCTCCATCCCTGTTGTAATAAATACCATTCTACCATTTGCTGTCTTCCCTGCTTGATGCACCATCACACTAACTATTCTACATCTCACACGTAAGAACATCTCACTGGTAAACTCCTGGACACGATTCCTCTTCCCTCGCCTTTTCCGCCATTAGCCACCATGTGCAGACTTTTCATTTACTCCTTCTATCTATCAGTGTGCAAGTCCAAATTTGTGCATTGCAACTGGCCCTTTCGAGTTGTCAGAAAACTTGGAAACAAACGTTGACACACGCTTACAAGTGGGAATACAGACGATGACTGTGTCGGGTACGGGCCGACTCGAAGCGACGAGACCCGAGCTCGAGTGCGTATGGAAGTAACAGAGTGAGGAGTGACCCAAGGTTTTGAAGATTTAAGAAACAGGGCAGATAGAAATGGCCTGTTGTCGGAGCCTTGGGCAAGAGAGTGTCCGGCTCTGCTTGCTGCTCCGCGGGGTTTGCACGTCTCTGTGCTGGCCTGAGACTGTGACCTGCAGCTGGTGTACTTCTCGCCCTGGTGCAGTGATGCCTGACTTTCCAACCTTTAGTTTTGCATATTGTGTGCGTACTTTTATTTTTGTTCGATATCTCTCTCTCTTTCTCTCCATAGTCGGTGTTTGACACTCTCAATGAGCTTTATTGTGTTTCTTTGCTTCGTGGCTGCCCGTGAGGAGACGAATCTCAAGGTTGTATAGAGTCTGAACACTTTGATAATAAATGTACTTTGAACTCTGTTGTGCGCACCACACAGAATTTGGACAGATGGGTAAAATTTGATCTCACAGAACTAAATCAAAACGCATTTGCTTGAACTTTTAGTGTGGAAGAAATTAATCTGTAATATACACAAGAGGCTGGAGGAACTCAGCAGAGCAGGCAACATCTATGAAAGTGAGCCAACACTCTTCAGCTTTCCTTTTCCGATCCTTGCTGTCTGCCGGACAGCTGAGCGTCCAGTTCAGCCCGGGTCAGTAGGACGGTCTGGACTATTACATCCACCACGAGGTGTTGCGCTGAATCACACATTCCTGTGCAGTGACCGGTGTAATTCATTCTCGGCAATGAACCCATTGCACTTCTAATGGAAGCTCCCTGCGGGTTAACTCTGCCATTCTCTGTCATTCTGCTGACATGAAAGGCGAACACTGAGAGCAAATGACATTTCAAACATTACTGCAGGTTAATCTTGTGTGGACATTTCTGTGGGATGTAATCTTCGCGAGTAGTCGTTTGTTTTTGCTGAGAAGCTGCAAGACTTCAATAGATCTCGGGACTTTCCTTGCGGGCTTCTACCTTCGCGATTTATTAAGAACTTCAGGAAGGACATTAAATAAAATAAAGTTAGGTTTAAGCGGAGGAGCCACTGTGGGAGCGGCCGGTTTTGGTGTAGAGAGCGTCAGAGATACTTGGCTCAGTGTTTGACACCAGAGTCTTGAGCGAGAAGGGGCAGAGGCTCCAGGCAAGTTTCTAGAAGGCTTCGTTATTTCTTTGACTATCGGTGCAGATATAGAGCAATGTGAATGCGTCCAGAGTCACTGGTGTATTCCTCGTGTTCTTCATGAGACCTCCAGCCTCCCTTATAATAAAGTTTTCACGTACAGCACCCAGGTACAGCTCACTGCAAACCGTGTTAGGAGACCGAACTGCAATTTCGTTGCGGGGAGGAGGGAGGGGGTTGTGACTCTGCTGGCAAAGGAAATGAAAACAAAACCTTTGACTAGACTAGGATTGGAAGATGTAGAATTCAACTGGATATATTTATGAAATAGCAAGTATTAAATTACATTATCGATATTACATACATTCCTCCGGTCAGTGGCAAGGATATGACAATGACAGATTGAAAAGCCATGTTAAACGATCAATTTTACCATAATGACGGGAGATTTCAATATACAGGTTGACTCGGGAAAACAGGCTGGTGATGGGACGCCAGAGAAAGAATTTGTGGAATGCCGGCGAGATGGATGTTAGAGCAGCTTGTGGTTGAGCAGGTTAAAGAAGAGGCTGCTGTGGGTTGGATATTGCATAATGAACCAGATTTGATCAGGGATGTTGAGGTTACTTCCTGAGGAGGCAGTGATCATAATAGCAATTCGCCCTACAGATTGAGAGGGAAAGCCTGACATTAGATATTATCAGCTTTTCAATGGTGTAAACGGAACTACAGACACATGAGAGCGAGTTGTCCAAAGTTGCTTGCAAGGAGGGACGTGCGAGGATGACGGCAGAGCGACGATGCCTGGTGTTTCTGGGAGGAATTCGGAAGGTGCAGGGCAGATAAAGCCCAAGGGAGAGGTATTCTAAAGCAACCAGAGCTGACAGGGGATGTCAACGACAGAGTGAAAGCAAAAGAGAATTCACAGAATGTCACAAAAAGTGGTGGGAATCTAGACGATCGGGGAGACATTAAAACCCAAAGTGGTGGCATCCGTCAGTCTTGTGGGACCATGGATCTGCGCCTGGAAAGTCTTGCTTCAGTCGTGCCGTCGCGGTGAAGCGACGCTGGAGTGTCCTCTCCAGGGCGCAGGGCTGAGCAAGGTTGAATGGAAAACCGTCAGTTGCCCAAGCAGCAAGTCTCCCCTCTCCACACCACCGGGGTTGTCCAAGGGAAGGGCAAAGGCCAATACAGCTTGGCACCTGTATCGTCACTGGAGTTGCCAGAATGAAGCTGAAGGCAACGTCGGACTTCCTTAGCGTCTCCAGCTCCGGACTTGTCCTCAGGGTTTACTCCCGAAGCCTTTCCCATGAGTGTGCATGACCGCAAGGCAGCGGAGGTTTGAAATAAGAATTTTCCCTCTCTTAGATGGGCTGCCTTCCCAGGCTGACGAGCTCCATCTACCTGTGAACCAAAAGAAGGCTACTAAAAATGCAATAAGGAGAGGAAAATAAGATCAAATAAGAAGATACGTGAGTGATAATATAAAAAGTATGCATTTTTCAGAAATATAAATATCACAGTAGATGGAACAATGCACATCGGAACGCTGGAGAATGACTGGAGAGGTAGCAATGATGGATTAAGAAATGGTAGACAAGATTCAGTATCAGGGTTGTTCCTCACTTTGGTAGACACCGGCAAATGTAAGAGTCCTGAACGGTTGGAGGAAGTGGGGATAGTAAATGTTGTTAGTGAGGTGAAAAGCCTTGGGAGGCGGATTGGTCTGTAGATAAGTAAGTCACATACCAGGTAGACTACATCCCATGGTTCGAAAGAGCTACTTGAAGCGATTGTAGCGATCCTTATGCAGATTGTAAGATTCTGAAATGTTTCCGGAGAACCGGAAAATCACAACTGTCATTCCACTCTTCAAGAAGGGATGGATCAAAAGACGGGAGATCTGTACATTATTTGGCGGCCGAAATGCAAATACTTGTTTGACAAATCTGTTGGAATTCTGTAGGAAATAACAGTGAAGGCAGAAAAAGTATAGTCAATGGATGTTGTTCCCTTGGATTTTCATAAGGCCTTTGACAGGGTGCTGCATATGAGACTGCTAAACCAGAATCGAAACGTGGTCTTATAAGAAAGGTGATATGCTGAACGGCAGGGCACAAAGAGTGGGAATAAATGGGAGTTTTCTTCTGATTGGTTACCAGTAACTAGGAGTTATTCTGCACGGGATAGTGCAGGAAATATTTATTTTCATGTTATAAGGTGATAAGACCATAAGATATAACAGCATAAGTAGGCCAATCGACCCATTAAGTCTGCTCCGCCGTTCAATCTTAGGCTAACATACTTCTTCCAGACATCTCCACTCCCGTGCCTTCTCCCCATACCCTATGATGCCTTGTATAATTAAGAAGCGATCAATCTCTGCCTTAAATACACCCAATGACTTGGCCTCCACACACGGACGTGGCAACGAATTCCACAGATCTACCATTCTCTGACTAAAGTAATTTCTCCGCATCTCTGTTCTCAATGGACGTCCTTCAACCCTTAAGTCGTGCACTCGTCTTACCCTCCCCTACCATGGGAAATAACGTTGCAATATCTAATCTGGTCAGGCCTTTTAACATTGGGAACGTTTCTATCAGATATCCCCCTTGTTTTCCTGAGCTCCGGGGAATACAGACCAAGAGCTGCCAGACGTTCCTCATACCTGGAATCATTCTCCTGAATCTTCTCTGAAACCTCTCGAATGTCAATATAGCCTTTCTAAAATAATGACCCCAAAACTGCACACAATACCCCAAGTATGGTCTCACGAGTGAGACCATAAATCCGCAACATCACGTCTCTGCTATTATATTCTACACCTCTAGAAATTCTATACCGTCATCTTCAAAACCGACTCAACCTGGAGCTTAACTCTCAGGGCATCCTGCAGAAGGACTCCAAAGTCCCGTTGAATCTCTGCGTTTTAAATGTTCTCCCCATCTGAATAATAGTCTGCGTATTTATCTCTTCCACCAAAGTGCAGGACCATACAATTGCCAACGTTGTACTTCATTTGCCATTTTTCTGCCCATTCCCCTAAACTATCTAAGTCTCTCAGCAGGCTCTCTGTTCCTTCAACACTACTCGCTGCTTTACTAATCTTTCTTTCATTTGCAAATTTAAACACAAATCCATTAACCCATAGTCCAATACATTGACATACATCGTCAAAAGCAGTGGTCGCAGCACTGACCTCTGTGGTTCTCCACTAGTAACCGGCAGCCAGTCAGAATAGGATCCTTTTATTCCCACTCTCTGTTTTCTGCCGATCAGTCAATGCTCCACCCATGCAGAAAACTTCCCTGTAATTCCATAGGCTCGTACCGTGCTAAGCAGCCTCGTGTGCGCACCTTGTCAAAGGCCTTCTGAAAATCCAAGTACACCACATTTACTAAGTCTCCTTTGTCTACCGTGCTTGTCACTTTCTCAAAAGTTTGCGGTTTGTACATTAGACAGGATTTTCCCTTCAAGAAGCTCTGCTGGCTTTGCCCTGTCTTGTCATGTGCCTCCAGGTACTCCTGTAAGATCATCCCTACCATGAGTTTCCAACCACTTCTCAACAACTGATGACAGGCTAACAGGTCTTTAGTTTCCTTTCTGCTGCCCCCACCCTTCTTAAATAGCGGAGTAACATTTGCAATTTTCCGGTCATCTGGTACAGTGCCGGAATCTATTGATTCTTGAAAAATCATCGTTAATGCCCCCGCAATCTCTTCACATGAAAGTATATTCCATCAAGTCCAGGAGATTTATCCGCCCTCAAATCAATAAGGTTCCTGTGCACCTTCTCCGACATAATTTTCCCTGCACGTACATCACTTCCCTGACACTCTTTAATGTCCGGTCTACTGTAGACGTCTTCTACTGAGAAGACTGATGCAAAATGAGCATTAAGTTGCTTTGACATCTCAGCGTCTCCCATTGCATTATCTCCAACGTCATTTTCTATTTGTCCAATATCTACCCACGAATCTCGTTTACCTTTAAAAAATCTTAAAATCTTACTTAAAAAATCTTTTAGAATCTTCTTGTATAATAATCCCAGCTTCGATTCATAATCCATCCTTTTCTTTCGTAATGATCCTCTTAGGTTCTCTCTGCAAGTTTTTAAAATCTCCCCAATCCTCTATCTTCCCAATAGCTCTGGCTTCCTTCTATGCCTTCTTTTGTTTTTAATTTAGCTCTGACTTTACTTGTCATCCACGATAGTGCCCTTCTTCTACACGGAAATTTCTTCTTATTTGGAATAAATCTTCTTTGCAATTCCGTCAACATTCGTAGAAACTCCAGCCATTGCTGCTCTGTCGTCCTTCCTTCTAGTGACACGATTTCTCCATCTCCCGCTGTAATTTGAAATCCACATTCCCGTTGCTGTTTAGAGGCCAGTATGCAACTGCCATTAGGGTCTTTTTACCCTTTCCATTTCTTAACTCAACCCATACAGTTTTCAATCCTACGTCATCCCTTTCTAATATTTTAATATTATTTCTTATACACAATGTCACACCACCCCTTTACCTACTAACCTAACTTTCCGATGCACCGTATATCCCTGGACGTTCAGCTCCCAATGGCGGCCACTCTTTTGCCAAATTTCAGGGATGGACACTGCGTCTTACTTGCCAATCCATAGCTGAATTTCAAGATCGTCCATTTAATTTGTTATGTTGCGTGCATTCAAATGTAACATTTTCAGTCCCGTATTTGTTGCTTTCTGTTTTAAATGCCACGCCTCTATTGCCCTGTAACTCACACTACCAGCTGTAATTATACCTCATCTCCTGCATGTCCTATCTATCTTCTCTTTTACACGGTTTCTTTGATTTATTTCTGTTTTCCCCTTCCTCAGCCTATCACTCTCGTTCCCATTCCCCTGCCGGATTAGTTTAAACCCTCCCGAACAGTTCTATTAAATCTGCCTGCAAGGATATTGGACCCCTTTGGGTTCTGGTGTAACCCTCCTTTACCTCCCCCAGAAGAACACACAGTGATCCAGGAAACCAAAGCCCTACCCCCGACATCACTCTCTCAGCTACGCATTAATTTGCCTAAACATGCTATCCTTGCGCTCGTTCGCAATCCTGAGATTACTACCCTGGTGTTCCTGCTTTACAGCTTCCTACCCAACTCCCTGAATTCTTTCTTCAGTACCTCCTCCCCTTTTTCTACCTATGTCAAAGGTACCGACGTGTACCAGGACTTCTGGCTGTTCACTCTCTCCCTTCATAATAGTCTGCACCCGATCGGAGACATCCCGTACCCTGGCACCTGGGAGGCAACACACCATGCGGGTATCTCTATCAGGCTGACAGAACCTCCTGACTGTTTCCCCCACCATGGAATCCCCTATGACTACCGCGTTTCTCATTTCCTTCTTTCCTTTCTGCACCATATGTCAATGATATTGGTGACGGGATTTGTGATTTTTTGATTTTGGACGATGCATTGTTCTGAGGAAGCAAGGAGTCCGTAGACGGGCTAACACAGGAGAGAAGAACAGGCAACGTAAGTGACAGATGGAATACAGAGCAGAGAAGTGTGTTGCCGTGCTCTTTAATACAAAGAATAAAAGTGTAGATTTCTTTTAAATAAGAATCAAATTAAGAAATCAGAAATGCAAAAGGGCTGTGAATGAGAATATCTAAGAGTATCGATCACAGGTCCTGCACATTAATGCAATCGAGAGAGCTTGCCAGGAGTTCTACAGCACTATTTGCTTCATTAAGTACAGTACATCATGTATGACCGAAAACAGTGTAGCTGCCTCGACACTGTCCAGTCACACACTCTCCCGGGGTCAGACACAGAGTATAGCTCCTGCCTCACCGCACTGTCACACTCCATGAAAATTCAAGACATTTAACAGACCAGTCTCACTTTGAAGTTGAAATGAATATTATATTATTTATGAATGAATTGATACAGATGCACATGGTGGAAGGGATATCAATACAAACATAAAAGTGCAGAGATACACGGTGAAGGTAGCGACACAGAATTGCTGAGAGGAATGTATTCATGTAAATGCTGCTGGAACATAAACGCGCTGTTTCTGAGTTTTATTCCGATCAGATTATGAATTTACGCAGTTATTCATTTACATTAATCAATTTCATTATTTTGTTTATTTTCATTCAACATTCAAGCAGTTCTGTTGTCAAGCCACAGAAAGTTACAGATCAGGTGCTGTATCTTTGTGGTTGAGCAACGAATAGCGTGCAGAATGTAGTCGGGCCGAACGGTCTGTTTGCCATATCACTCTATTACGAAGAATGTACTGCTCCATACAACCGTCATCATTCATCAGTGCACTGTCCATCTCAAAAAAATTAATATAAAACAAATGCAGACGACTCTTGTTCTAATAATACCTCAGGAATACAGAAACTATTTTAAGAATATTTATTAGATTTGAGTAACAGCGGGAAAAATATAGAAAACAATATACACCATATATGTCAAACTCAAGGCCCGCGGGCCAAATACGGCCCGCGGTGGAATTATCTTTGGCCCGCGAGATAATATCTAATTACTATTAAAGCTGGCCCCAGTAATCGAAGCGCCTATGGCGTATGATATGGCTAATGCTGAGTTTATTCAGGTACCAGGTTTTCAGGGTTTTTAGTGTTTATTCGGCAGCCTTGCTCGGCAGTCTTCTTCATAAGAAACGGAATTTGTAAAGTGAAACACTTTGTAGTTATAGCAGAGACTGAAACACATGAGAGCAGGCTGAAAAAACGGAGACAACGAAAGCTGCGTTCGCACGCGTCCGACTGATCCGGCCCGCATGAAGCTGCATTTTGCTCAATCCGGCCCGTGACCTAAAATGAGTTTGGCACCCCTGATATACACGGTCACAATGAATCAGAGTTTCACAGGTACAGGACTGATACGATACACTGAACGCACGGGCAGAGACTGCTGATACAGAATGAACCACGCACTCTCACACTGAACCCGAGAGTGACACCGACAGAAGCCCACACTCTCTCAGTCTGTACCAGGGACTGATTTCTACAAAATGAACCCGCTCCCCACTCTCAAATTGCACCCGAGACTTGTGGATCAAAATGAAAAAGACTGACAGATACAGAATGAACCCCACATTCTCACACTGTAGCAGAGACTGACAGATACAGAATGAATCCCACACTCTCACACTGTAGCAGAGACTGACAGATACAGAATGAACCCCACATTCTCACACTGTAACAGAGACTGATAGATACAGAATGAAACCCACACTCTCACACTGTAACAGAGACTGACAGATACAGAATGAAACCCACACTCTCACACTGTAACAGAGACTGACAGATACAGAATGAAACCCACACTCTCACACTGTAGCAGAGACTGACAGATACAGAATGAACCCCACATTCTCACACTGTAGCAGAGACTGACAGATACAGAATGAATCCCACACTCTCACACTGTAACAGAGACTGATAGATACAGAATGAAACCCACACTCTCACACAGTAGCAGAGACTGACAGATACAGAATGAATCCCACACTCTCACACTGTAACAGAGACTGACAGATACAGAATGAATCCCACACTCTCACACTGGAACAGAGACTGACAGATACAGAATGAAACCCACACTCTCACACTGTAACAGAGACTGACAGAGGCAGAATGAAACCCACTGACTCACACTGTAACAGAGACTGACAGATACAGAATGAAACCCACACTCTCACACTGTAGCAGAGACTGACAGAGGCAGAATGAAACCCACTGACTCACACTGTAGTAGAGACTGACAGATACAGAATGAAACCCGCTGACTCACACTGTAGCAGAGCCTGACAGATACAGAATGAAACCCACACTCTCACACTGTACCATAGAATGACAGATACAGAATGAAACACACGCTCCCACATTGTAACAGAGACTGACAGATACAGAATGAAATCCACACTCTCACACTGTAACAAAGACTGACAGATACGGAATGAAACCCACACTCTCACTCCGTAACAGAGACTGACAAATACAGAATGAAACCCATACTCTCACACTGTAGCAGAGACTGACAGATACAGAATGAAACCCACACTCTCGCACTGTAACAGAGACTGACAGATGCAGAATGAAACCCATACTCTCACACTGTAACAGAGACTGACAGATGCAGAATGAAACCCACACTCTCACACTGTAGCAGAGACTCACTTGTCTGGAATGAAATGCATAGACTCACGCTCTATGAGAGGGGAGAGGGTGTCAATGTGTATATGTGTGACGATGTGTGTATCTGTGTGCGTGAGATAATGAGTATATCTGTGTGTGTGTGTGTGTGTGTGTGTGTGTGTGTGTGTGTGTGTGTGTGTGTGTGTATGTGTGTGTGTGTGTGTGTGTGTGTGTGTGTGTGTGTGTGTGTGTGTGTGTGTGTGTGTGTATGTGAGAGAGGGTACCTGTGTTCCTGTGTGTGTATCTGTGAAAGGGAGTGTATCTCTTTGTCTGTAATTGTGCGTGAGTACGTGTGTGTGAGAGAATGGAATGGAATCCATACATAGCTGAAAGTATTTTGTTAAATCATGGCGGCATTTAGACCATAGAGAAACCTGTGATGTTCGTGCTGATAATCCACAGAACAGTGAGTGACTGCCTTATCAGACCATTATATTCCTACAGGTAATTGAACGCCTCAGTATTTCAGCATCTAACTGTTTCTCAGGTGGATTCAGCAGCGGCTTTGTCCGTCACTTCACCGTTTCAAAATCCACAGCACGAATAACAAATTTTACGCATATACACTATAAGATATATGAGTTACAGACGTACGTACACACACACACACACACATAAACATGTATACACACAGAAGATAGTTCAAAAATGGATGGAACGGTGCACAGCACTGGACATCGAAGGTGTGAAAACAAACATTATACCGTGAAGGTGTTCAAAATTATGCAAGCATCAATGTCGTCCAGGGCTGAAGGAGAATTGGACAGACTGTCTGCTTACACAGCGAGTATGTTGTATATATGGTGACACACAGTCGGATATAGTGTGATGGGTTTGGTGTCTGAGCGGCCTAAATGGTGCTGCTGAATTAAGAAAAAGTGACCGATATTGAATTAAAGCCTGCAGAAGCAGATCGAGAGGGTTTTCATGTGTTCTTGGATCCAGATCACGCTGATTGGAAACCCGATCTAATTGTAGATGAAACAACTGCCGTGACAGAGAAAATTGTGGAAAATGCTGGAAACATCGATTCCGGATTGCTTGTGGAAAGAGAACCACAGTGAAAGTTTCAGGTTGGAAAATGGGAACAGTCGTGACCGCTGTCATTATAAGTGTGGAAAGTTGTGAGCAGAGTCCCTCATTGTTCACTTATTGGCTTCATTACACATTTTGGTCGAATTACATAGAGGGATCTGACTGAGGTAATGCCAATGATTCTGCCGTGTTTGTGTTACATGCCAACAGCATTTACACCTGAGACACTGCTTGTGATGTAATTTGTTTGTTCAATAACAATGGTGGGATGTGGTACCTTGTCACTGGAGATCGATCCCCTGTATAAATCAGAGCCTGTTGCAGTACGTCAGCCCAGAGTGTCTTGCCGAGCTGTGGAATTCAGAGCAATCGCGTTCTCTGCGTCACTCAAATGGGATATCCAGTAATCTGGCGGATAGAAGGCATTTACTACCCTGTTATTTCAGCCGTTGGAATACCCGGTAAGCCGCTGTCACTCCTGCAAACGGCAGGAACTGAGAGTTAATTCCGATGTTTTGAAGTGTTTCTCTGGGTACTGGTTGCCTTTAACATCATGGTTCAAGCAGCGGAGTGAGCGTCCAGTTGACTTTGTCTGCGAAGAGTCGATAGTAATGAATGTCTGACCGTCGGGGGGTCGAGGATTGATCACCCTCTGCTGTCCCGCCATCCCGATGATGTTCCGGCTTAGGGGATGAAACGTCTGGAGACGGGTGGACCCGGCTGATGTCTCGGCGGTCCAGCAGCAGAAACATCACAGCTGTATAAGGTCATGTTTCTACAGTCATGGGCGGAAGGCGCTGACAATGTTAACCCATTGCTTTCGTAGCTGGCAGCGTTACAGATTTGAGCCGAGATGCTGCCTTTGACTGAAATCCTCTCCGCTGTCTCGATGTCACGGAGGAATCATGAATTGAAACGTTTGCACCGCAGGACACCGGGCCGTACTGCACCTGTGGGAACAGCCGTCCTTCTGTTCTGTCCGTAGGAATCGACAGTGAATTGCGTGACCGGGTGATGGAACAATCCAAATGGAAAATTTATTTTAGAAAGGTGATCAGAAGGAACTGCAGATGTGGATTTCCTTATATTCCTGTGCAGCTCAGTGCCAGTGATGCTGGTGTTTAATGCCCATCCCTTACTGCGGCCGAAGAAGCAATTAAGCCACTGTCCTCTTGTCGGTTTGGAATTCACCCAGATTTATCTCATTTACAAAACTTGCAACAAGTTCTCTGTCACGCCGATAATGCACTCTGTCAGTGGCTTCATTTATCCTTGATCCGATATTCACTCTTTGAAGCAGAAAAAAAGCACAAGTTCTAATCTGAGTGTATCACACTGCTAATCTATTTCCGTGACTAGTCAGTAATTTCTCTGCTTCCCTCTCTCTCTCTTGCAGTTAACCTGGTGGCGATTGTTATCCTGTCCCGAGAAAAGTGCGGTCTCTCCAAATGCATCACTCGCTACCTGCTGGGAATGGCAGCGGCCGATCTCCTGGTCGTTATCTCTGACCCTCTGCTGAGGTGGACAGTTTTCATATACTTTAGTTCTTCCTCGCTCCATCGGACTCCCGTTTGCAGAGTCGTTCATTGCCTGCTCATAGGAAGCACCGGGGTCTCTGTCTGGCTGACAGTCGCCTTCACCTGCGACAGATTTGTGGCCATTTGTTGTGAAAAGCTGAAAACAAAATATTGCACCGAAAGAACGGCGGCTGTGGTTATCGGGACAGTGAGTGT
The DNA here is from genome assembly GCF_048418815.1 of Hemitrygon akajei. Classification (NCBI taxonomy): domain Eukaryota; kingdom Metazoa; phylum Chordata; class Chondrichthyes; order Myliobatiformes; family Dasyatidae; genus Hemitrygon; species Hemitrygon akajei. The sequence goes on along the minus strand of NW_027331994.1, from coordinate 700,623 downwards.
TCTGGGTTGTTTAGAAAGTATCCCTTTCTACTTTACATTGAATCCTTGGATAATAATTAATGGCATTTTCTATGGCTGTGTCGCCAAAGAGAGCTTTAATACGTCCCCCTCGTGGGCCACATTTGAGATGATTCATCGCATTTTAATACCTTGTCTCCCGTTTGTTCTGATTTTATTGTTCAATGCTCTGACAGTTCGACGGATTTTTTCCGCTAATAAAGTCCGGATGGGGCTCCGGGGCCGCAGCGACGGAAAGAATGACAAGGACCCGGAGATGGAGAACCGAAGGAAATCGGTGGTTTTACTATTCAGTATAACCGGTAGTTTTATATTTCTGTGGTTAACACGGCTGGTTTTTGATATCTACTTACGGATTGCAAACATCCCTGGTTACTCGGACACGGATCCGATTTATATCGCAGACTCCACGGCGACGATGCTGCAGATCCTCAGCTCCTGCACCAACACATGTATTTACGCCGTGACTCAGAGCAAGTTCAGAGAGGAGCTGAAGAACGCGGTGAAATACCCGCTGAAACTGTTAACTAAATTCGGCAAGTCATAGAGCGACCAGTCGGTTTCTGCAGTGGAATTAAATCAATCGCAATTTTTTCCATTTGCTATCCATTTGCCGATATGTAGGAGCGCGGTTAACAGCTGAACACTTTGAAATACACATGCGTTTAGTGGTGATAAATTTCGCTCGCTGTCTACCCCGTACGGGCGAAGTTTGTCCTTCAGCAGATATGTAATATGTAGGAATCTGCCAATCTGTAATTCTCCCCGGTGGACGCTCTGTGGGACACGGGAAGGGACGGGAACTGTTCACTCATGTACCGCCTGTTTTACTTTCACTGAACTGTAATTCTCCCCGATGAACGCTCTGTGGGACACGGGAAGGGACGGGAACTTTTCACTCATGTACCGCCTGTTTTACTCTCACTGAGCTGTAATTCTCCCCGATGGACGCTCTGTGGGACACGGGAAGGGACGGGAACTGTTCACTCATGTACCGCCTGTTTTACTCTCACTGAGCTGTAATTCTCCCCGATGGACGCTCTGTGGGACACGGGAAGGGACGGGAACTGTTCACTCATGTACCGCCTGTTTTACTCTCACTGAGCTGTAATTCTCCCCGGTGGACGCTCTGTGGGACACGGGAAGGGACGGGAACTGTTCACTCATGTACCGCCTGTTTTACTTTTCCTCTCTCCGTTCGGTGTCATTTTCCGTTCCGGTGATGCTCACGGTTTCTTACTCAGGGCTTGTCCAGTCAGGATGGATCAACACTTCTTTCTCCATACTTTCCGCTGTTTCTCATTAGTGATGCTCAGGATTAGTGATGCTCCCAGTCTCTCTCTCTCGATCCCATCGATTCCAGCGTAAACTCCCCCGCTTATGTCTTCTCCCTCGCCGATATACAAATTCCGAATGGTGAGTTGCAGCATGAGGAAGCATTTTCGGATTCACACACGGGGTCACATGTGTTTTGTTTTCTTTTTCAACACTCTGTCCATCTCCGGGCTGCTATCTTTGACCTTTCATATCTCCGTCTTTATCTCTCTTCACATCCTGAGGCTCCGTGAGAATCTGCTTCCTCACTTCTCCTTCTGTTGTCTGTTTCTCTCTGTCCACACGCCCGGTCCGCTACTGATCAGAATAAATCTCTTTGCAGTACGTGGGAACATATATGTACACTGATAATAAATATACGTTGAACTTTGAAGAACCAAAGCAACAGGAACATGTATTTGATTTTTTTCCTCTCCCAGGGAACTAATTGGATTCTGTCTGGCAGCGTAATCTATATTTGAAAATAAAAATGATACTGGAAAGCCGAATAAATACGAGGCGGCTGTAATTACCGTTCATCACGAGGGGAATAAAGAAACAATACCTCTTGTCTGATGATTGGAGGACCGTGTCTTTTACATTGATCATCTGATGTGACAAACCACTCATGGAATGGCAATGGTCATGGGTGGGAGCACACCACACAATGGGTTCACCACACAGTATGGTGTTTGAAACTGTGTACGCTCCCCGCTCCCATAACATCTATTATATGTGGACACTTGGACACATCCCAGTGTCCAACTCGGACATTGTGCATATGTGGGGAGTTTATCAAGTGCACGGTCATTATATTGCCATTATATTACTGTGTACGCAGCTGTTATCTGAAGCTGCCGTGGGTCTTTTTCATACTTGGACATAGTTCCTATAAGTTCAGCTCAATATTTATTCAAAGGGTGGCTGCGTAAGTGCTTAAGGAGAGATGGGAATAGTTAATGTGTCGGCCACTTTAAAGGTGGTTGTTTAATGAGCTGGTGCAGATCACAAACGCAGGCTGTATCTGTTTGGTTTGAATGGGCTGTTACTGCGTGGTTACATTTATTAAAATTGATTATAAATTCCTTGGTCACAACGCAATCATTTGCCTCGGTTAATTCACCTATGATCTTGCTTCGAGCAATTAGAATTTCTTGCTGCGTATTATAGCTGCCGTAGGTCATTTCCCAATCAGAATCAGATATATCGTCACTGACCTGTCGTTCGTAATAGTTTTTTTTTTTAATGACAGCAGGATTTACCGATGTGGTGTTTGTTACAGGAAGCTGTCAGACCGAGAAAGATGTAGTCATCATGAGGAACACAGAGACAGAGACAAGCTCTGGTGAAAATTCACAACACCATTGAGCACCATGGAGACACGAGAGACGCCAGATACTTATATCGAAAATAAGAAATTGTTGCAGGAACTCAGCGGGCCAGGGAACTAATGTATGTGGGGGGAATGGACAGCGAATATTTTGTGTTCAAGCTCTTCCCAAAGGGTTTGAACTGCCAATACAAATGAGACGGAGGTGAAAGAGGGAGGATGGACTGGGGGAGGCGTCAATTCCCTCTAGATTTCACTGCTGCCCAGCCCTGTTCACTGTATCATGCTCAAGGTAAATCCTCCAACCCTTCCTTCTAAGTCCCTGTGTTCTGAGGTTACCATCCGAGATCCCTCTTTCACTTGAGACAGGAAAATAAACACATAAGTGCAGCTGTAGGCTATTCAGCCTCTCAATCCAGTCCTGACAGTCGATACTATCTATGAACATTTATCATCTCACATCTTCTCTCCTGATTCATGTCCACATTTTACTGAATCCCCATTCTTTGAAAATGTATCCCCTTCTTCATTACGTACGGTCAGTTATTTAATCTCAGCAAACCTCTAAGGTAGAGAATTCCAGGCATTCTACAAGTATGTGAAGAGCAAGAGGTTAAGACGTAAAATAATAGGACCTATCAAATTCGACAGTGGAAAGGTGTGTATGGAACCGGAGGAAATAGCGGAGATACACAATGAATTCTTTACTTCAGTATTCACGATAGAAAAGGATCTTGGTGATTGGAGTAATGACTTGCAGCAGACTGAAAAGCTTGAGCATGCAGATATTCAGAAAGAGGATGTGCTGGAGCTTCAAGTTCGATAAGTATCCGGGACCGGATGGGATTTACCCCAGGCTACTGTTGGAGGAGAGGGAGGAGATTGCTAACCCTCTGGCGATGATCTTTGCATCATCAGTGGGGATGGGAGAGGTTCCGGAGGATTGGAGGTTTCCGGATGTTGTTCCTTTATTCAAGAAAGGGAGTAGAGATAGCCCAGGAAATTATAGACCAGTGAGTCTAACCTCAGTGGTTGGTAAGTTGATGGAGAAGTTCCTGAGAGGCAGAATTTATGAACATTTGGAGAGGTATAATATGATTAGGAATAGTCAACATGGCTTTGTCAAGGGCAGGTCGTGCCTTACGAGTCTGATTAAATTTTTTGAGGATGTGACTGAACACATTGATGAGGAAGAGCAGTAGATGTAGTGTAAATGGATTTTAGCAAGGCATAAGGTACCCCATGCAAGGCTCATTGAGAAGGTAAGGAGGCATGGGATGCAAGGGGACATCGCTTTGTGGATCCAGAAATGGCTTGCCCACAGAAGGCAAAGAGTTGTTGTAGATGCGTCATGTTCTACATGGAAGTCGGTCACCAGTGGAGTGCCTCAGTGATCTGTTCTGGGACCCTTAATCTTCGTGATTTTTTTAAATAACCTGGATAAAGAAGTGACGGGATGAGTCAGTAAGTTTGCTGACGACACAAAGGTTGAATGTGTCGTGGATAGTGTGGAGAGCTGTCAGAGGTTACAACAGGACATTGACAGGATGCAAAACTGGGCTGAGTACTGGCAGATGGAGATCAACCCAGATAAGTGGGAAGAGGTCCATTTTGGTAGGTCAAATATGACGGCAGAATATCGTTTTAATGGTAAGACTCTTGGCAGTGTGGAGGATCAGAGGGATCTTGGGGTCCGAGTTCAAAGGGCGCTCAAAGCAGCTGCGCAGGTTGACACTGTGGTTAAGAAGGCGTATGGTATCTTGGCCTTCATCAATCGTGGAATTGATGTTAGGAGCCGAGAGGTATTGTTGCAGCAAAATAGGACCCTAGTCAGACGCCACTTGGAGTACTCTACTCAGTTCTGGTCGCCTCACTACAGAAAAGGTATGGAAGCCACAGAAAGTGTGCATAGGAAATCTACAAGGATGTTTCCTGGATTGGGGAGCATGTCTCATGAGAATAGTTTGAGTGAACTCGGCCTTTTCTGCTGGAGCGACGGACGACGAGAGGAGACCTGATAGAGATGTATAAGATGATGAGAGGCATTGATCGCGTGAATAGTCGGAGGCTTTTACCCAAGGCTGAAATGGCTGCCACAGGAGGACACATGTTTATGGTGCTGTGGAGTAGGTACAAAGGAGATATCTGGGGTAAGTTATTTTACTCAGAGAGTGGTATGTGCTTGGAATGGGCTGCTGGCAACGTTGGTGGAGGCTAATACGATAGGACCTTTTAATAGACTTCTGGATAGGTACATGAAGCTTAGAAAAATAGAGGGCTATAGGTAAACCTATTAATTTCTAAGGTAGGGACTTATTCGGCACAACTCTGTGGGCAGAAGGACCTGTATTGTGCTGTAGGTTTTCTATGTTTCTATGTTTCAGTCACTCTTTGTGTGGGAAGAAATTGCGACCTACCTCAGTTGTAAAATATGTCCCATTGTTGAAAGCTCTATTGTAAATAGAAACATATCCCTTGGATGGGTAAGTGGAGATTACACGGAATCCCCGGGACCTCAGGTGTTTAACTTGGATGTTACAGTTTCCTACAACATCCCAAAATATATGTGCGATTTTGGTTTATTTTAATGTCTCTTTATCCGGATGAGAGTAAGTTGGAATGTAAGGGTAATATAAATATCTGGGGCATATTTTGTTCAAAAATTGTCATTGATGACTGGCATGGAGTTAATGTGTTGAACCTATTTCCACGCTGTTTATTTCTCTACCTCTCTCTCAACTACCCTGCTGTGTCCTCTGAGCTTCTGTCTGGTTCTCTCCCCTCATACTGTAATCTTTAGCTATTCGGGATAGCACAGCACCTTTGATCCAGGGATTCGCTGAGGTAATATCTTCTGGACTGTCAACGTGAACGTATACTCTCTTACATAAGGGATTCAGAACTGTACATAGTGGTCGAGGTGTGGCTGTGCTAATGCTCTGCACCGTTGCATTTCTAATCTCCATCCCTGTTGTAATAAATACCATTCTACCATTTGCTGTCTTCCCTGCTTGATGCACCATCACACTAACTATTCTACATCTCACACGTAAGAACATCTCACTGGTAAACTCCTGGACACGATTCCTCTTCCCTCGCCTTTTCCGCCATTAGCCACCATGTGCAGACTTTTCATTTACTCCTTCTATCTATCAGTGTGCAAGTCCAAATTTGTGCATTGCAACTGGCCCTTTCGAGTTGTCAGCAAACTTGGAAACAAACGTTGACACACGCTTACAAGTGGGAATACAGACGATGACTGTGTCGGGTACGGGCCGACTCGAAGCGACGAGACCCGAGCTCGAGTGCGTATGGAAGTAACAGAGTGAGGAGTGACCCAAGGTTTTGAAGATTTAAGAAACAGGGCAGATAGAAATGGCCTGTTGTTGGAGCCTTGGGCAAGAGAGTGTCCGGCTCTGCTTGCTGCTCCGCGGGGTTTGCACGTCTCTGTGCTGGCCTGAGACTGTGACCTGCAGCTGGTGTACTTCTCGCCCTGGTGCAGTGATGCCTGACTTTCCAACCTTTAGTTTTGCATATTGTGTGCGTGCTTTTATTTTTGTTCGATATTTCTCTCTCTCTCCCTCTCTCCATAGTCGGTGTTTGACACTCTCAATGAGCTTTATTGTGTTTCTTTGCTTCGTGGCTGCCCGTGAGGAGACGAATCTCAAGGTTGTATAGAGTCTGAACACTTTGATAATAAATGTACTTTGAACTCTGTTGTGCGCACCACACAGAATTTGGACAGATGGGTAAAATTTGATCTCACAGAACTAAATCAAAACGCATTTGCTTGAACTTTTAGTGTGGAAGAAATTAATCTGTAATATACACAAGAGGCTGGAGGAACTCAGCAGAGCAGGCAACATCTATGAAAGTGAGCCAACACTCTTCAGCTTTCCTTTTCCGATCCTTGCTGTCTGCCGGACAGCTGAGCGTCCAGTTCAGCCCGGGTCAGTAGGACGGTCTGGACTATTACATCCACCACGAGGTGTTGCGCTGAATCACACATTCCTGTGCAGTGACCGATGTAATTCATTCTCGGCAATGAACCCATTGCACTTCTAATGGAAGCTCCCTGCGGGTTAACTCTGCCATTCTCTGTCATTCTGCTGACATGAAAGGCGAACACTGAGAGCAAATGACGTTTCAAACATTACTGCAGATAATCTTGTGTGGTCATTTCTGTGGGATGTAATCTTCGCGAGTAGTCGCTTGTTTTTGCTGAGAAGCTGCAAGACTTCAATAGATCTCGGGACTTTCCTTGCGGGCTTCTACCGTCGCGATTTATTAAGAACTTCAGGAAGGACATTAAATAAAATAAAGTTAGGTTTAAGCGGAGGAGCCACTGTGGGAGCGGCCGGTTTTGGTGTAGAGAGCGTCAGAGATACTTGGCTCAGTGTTTGACACCAGAGTCTTGAGCGAGAAGGGGCGGAGGCTCCAGGCAAGTTTCTGGAAGGCTTCGTTATTTCTTTGACTATCAGTGCAGATATAGTGCAATGTGAATGCGTCCAGAGTCACTGGTGCATTCTTTGTGTTCTTCATGAGACCTCCAGCCTCCCTGATAATAAGGTTTTCACGTACAGCTCACTGCAAACCGTGTTAGGAGACCGAACGGCAAATCGTTTCGGGGAAGGGGGATGTGGTTGTGACTCTGCTGGCAAAGTCAATGAAAACAAAACCTTTGACTAGACTAGGATTGGAAGATGTAGAAACCATCTGTATATATTTATGAAATAGCAAGTATTAAATTACATTATCGATGTTACATACATGCCTCCGGTCAGTGGCAAGGATATGACAACGACAGATTGAAAAGCCATGTTAAACAATCAATTTTACCATAATGACGGGAGATTTCAATATACAGGCTGATTCGGGAAAACAGGCTGGTGATGGAACGCAAGAGTAAGTATTTGTGGAATGCCGACGAGATGGACTTGAGAACAGCTTGTGGTTGAGCAGGCTAAAGAAGAGGCTGCTGTGGGTTGGATAATGCGTAATGAACCAGATTTGATCAGGGATCTTGAGGTTACTTCCTGAGGAGGCAGTGATCATAATAGCAATTCGCCCTACAGATTGAGAGGGAGAGCCTGATATCAGATATTATCAGCTTTTCAATGGTGTAAACGGAACTACGGTCACATGAGAGCGAGTTGTCCAAAGTTGATTGCAAAGAGGGACGTGCGAGGATGACGGCAGAGCGACGATGCCTGGTGTTTCTGGGAGGAATTCGGAAGGTGTGGGGCAGATAAAGGCCAAGGGAGAGGTATTCTAAAGCAACCAGAGCTGACAGGGGATGTCAGTGGGAGCAATTTGGAAGGTGCGGGGCAGGTAAAGCCCAAGGGAGAGGTATTCTAAAGCAACCAGAGCTGACAGGGGATGTCAACGACAGCGCGAAAGCAAAAGAGAATTCACAGAATGTAGCAAAAAGTGGTGGGAATCTAGACGATCGGGGAGACATTAAAACCCAAAGTGGTGTCATCCGTCAGTCTTGTGGGACCATGGATCTGCGCCTGGAAAGTCTTGCTTCAGTCGTGCCGTCGCGGTGAAGCGACGCTGGAGTGTCCTCTCCAGGGCGCAGGGCTGGGCAAGGTTGAATGGAAGACCGTCAGTTGCCCAAGCTGCAGGTCTCCCCTCTCCACGCCACCGGTGTTGTCCAAGGGAAGGGCAAAGGACGATGCAGCTTGGCACCTGTATCGTCACTGGAGTTGCCAGAACGAGGCTGAAGGCAACGTCAGACAGCCTTAGGGTCTCCAGCTCCGGATTTGTCCTCAGGGTTTACCCCCGAAGCCTTTCCCATGAGTGGGTATGGCCGCAAGAAGGTTTGAATTAAGAGTTTTCCCTCTCTTAGATGGGCTGCCTTCCCAGGCTGACGAGCTCCATCTACCTGTGAACCAAAAGAAGGCTACTAAAAATGCAATAAGGAGAGGAAAATAAGATCAAATAAGAAGATACTCGAGTGATAATATAAAAAGTAAGCATTTTGCCGAAATATAAATATTACAATAGATGAGACAATGCACATTGGAACGCTGGAGGATGACTGGAGAGGTAGCAATGAGGGATTAAGAAATGGTTAACAAGCTTCAGTATCAGCGTTGTTCCTCACTTTGGTAGACACCGGCAAATGTAAGAGTCCTGAACGGTTGGAGGAAGGGGGGATAGTAAATGCTGTTTCTAAGGGGAAAGTCCTTGGGAGGCGGATTGGTCTGTAGATGAGTAAGCCACATACCAGATAGACTACATCCCATGGTTCGAAAGAGCTACTTGAAGGGGTTGTAGCGATCATTATGCAGATTGTAAGATTCTGAAATGTTTCCGGAGAACCGGAAAAACACAACTGTCATTCCACTCTTCAAGAAGGGATGGATCCCATATTCTTCTAATCTATAAGATAATTTACATAATGAATGTAATGGATCTGTTAAATAAAGTAGAACATCATCAGCAAATAAATTAATCTTGTATTCTTCCTGATTAACTCTGAAACCCTTAATATCTGGGTCCATTCTAATTAATTCAGCTAATGGCTCTATTGCCAACACAAACAAAGCAGGTGATAATGGACAACCTTGCCTAGTTGATCTTGTTAACTGAAATGGTGTCGAAATTTGAACATTTGTCACTACTTTAGCTTTGGGATTAGTATTTAAGGTTTTAATCCATTTTATAAATGATGTTCCTAATCCATATTTTTCCAATACCTTAAATAAAAAATCCCATTCCAATCTATCAAATGCTTTTTCTGCATCTAAAGCAACTGCCACACTCGCTTCCTCCCTCTTTTGCGCTAAATGGATTATACTAATTAACCGGGTTACATTATCTGCCAATTGTCTATTTTTGATAAATCCTGTTTGATCCATATGCACTCATTTTGGTAAGCATTTAGATAATCTATTTGATAAGATTTTTGCTATTATTTTATAATCAGTATTTGATAAAGAAATAGGTCTATATGATGCTGGTTTTAAAAGGTCTCTATCTTTTTTTGGCAATACTATTAAAATAGCTTTTGAAAAAGATTGTGGAAGTCTATGCATTCTTTCCGCTTGATGTATTAACTCCATAAAGGGAGAAATTAATAAATCTTTAAACATTTTATAAAATTAAGGCGGAAAACCATCTTCTGCTGGAGATTTATTACTTTGAAGTGATCCCAGAGCTTCTTCAACCTCCTTCAATGTAAAAGGCATACCTGATCCCTTCTGTTCTTCCGTATTTAATTTTGGAAGAGTTATTTGTGATAAAAATCTTTCTATCTTAACATCATCATTTTTTTATTCTGATTTATACAACTCGGAATAAAAATTCTTAAAAGCCTCATTATTTTCTAGAGGCTTATAAGTAACTTTATTCACTTTTGTTCCGATTGCATTTATTGTTTTAGAAATCTGATCTGTTTTTAACTGCCATGCAAGGACCTTATGTGATCTTTCACCTAGTTCATAATATCTCTGTTTAGTTCTCATAATTGCTTTTTCTGTTCGATATGTCTGGAGTGTATTATATTTTAACTTCTTATTAATAAGTTGTCTTCGTTTTTCTTCTGTCATATTTCTTTGAGATTCTTTTTCTAATTTTATAATCTCTTTTTCCAATTGATCTATTTCTATCATATATTCCTTCTTAATTTTAGAAGTATAACTCATTATCTGACCTCTCAAATATGCCTTCATTGCTTCCCACAATATAAATTTATCATCAACTGAATGTAAATTTGTATCTAAAAAGAACTGAATCTGCTTTTTCATAAAATCACAAAAATCTTGACGTTTTAGTATTGAGTTAAATCTCCATCTATAACTTGATTCCTCTTTATCTATCATTATCATTGTCATTATTAAAGGAGAGTGATCAGACAATATTATTGCTTTATATTCCACATCTTTCACTCTATCTTGAGTATTCGTTGATAATAGGAAAAAATCTATCCTTGAGTATGTTTTATGTCTATTTGAATAAAATGAATAATCTCTTTCTTTTGGATTGATTCTTCTCCATATATCAATCAAATTTAAGACTTTCATCAATGATAGAGTTAATTTTACTACTTTTAATTTTGTAATAGCCTTTGTTGATCTATCTAAAACTGGATCTAGACAAAAATTCAAATCTCCACCTATTAATATTTTATCATGTGCGTTAGCCAAATTCAAAAAGACCTCCTGTATAAATTTTACATCATTTTCATTTGGTGCATAAATATTCATAAGAGTCCATAGTTCTGAAAAAATTTGACAATGTATAATTAAATATCTTCCTGCCGAATCAATTAATACATTTTGTATTTTAATTGGTAAACTTTTATTAACCAAAATTGCAACTCCTCTCGACTTTGAGTTAAATGAAGTTACAATAACATTTCCAACCCAGTCTCTTTTTAATTTCTGATGTTCTAAGTCCGTTAAATGAGTTTCTTGTAGGAAAGATATATCTATTTTCATTTTTTAAATATATGTTAAAATTCTTTTTCTTTTTACTGGTCCATTAAGCCCATTAACATTAAAACTTAAAAAATTCAATAAATTAGTCATTGTTTTTAATTATGTAACTCCAATCTATAATAATACCTAATCTTTCAACTTTCGTGGTATCTTGGGAAATCTTTTTAGAAGTCTCCATGTTGCTATGTGTGTCCCCACCAATCATCCAGGCAAAAAAATAGAAGAAAAATAGAGTATAGGGAAAAAAACAAAATACCCCCCTACTAATGTTGTGAAAGAAAAAAAAACACAACATTACCCCCCTCTGTTGTACGGGTCATGGCAATCGTCATGATTACACACGTGAATCCCGTAGTAACCGATTCAAAGCTCCCCAGCCCCCCCGCAACGTAGAAAGTATATATATATAAGAAAAGAAAAAAACATATTAGTCTCAATTAATATTTCTAAAATTTTACTTTTCTCCCTTGTATCATCCTTAATTGTCCATCAGTTCCATTCGCTATCTCGGTCTTCGTCTTTAACCATTACGTTTATAAGTCTCTACGTTTAATTAGCGAATAGATGGAAGTTTTTGTGCGAACACCTCCGCATCTCGATAATTGGAAAAAAATCGTTTTCCCTCTTCCAAAAAAATTATCAGTGTTGCTGGGTGACGCATTAAAAATTATAAAGTAAGGTTATAAAGTAAATTGGGATAAAAGTGAAATTTACCTCTTACTAATGAAGACTATAGTCAATGTCGATTAATAAATCAATTCAGATGGCCGGCAAATGGTATAAAATATTTAGGTATAAGAGTTGATAATGACATAAAAAACTTGTACAAATTAAATTATTCACCACTTTTGAAAAAAATTCAGGAAGTTCTTGATAAATGGATGGCATTACCAATAACATTAGTAGGTAGAGTAAATACTATAAAAATGAATATATTCCCGAGACTACAATATTTATTTCAATCATTACCAATACAATTACCCCAGAAGTTTTTTCAAGAATTAAACAAATATGTGAGGAGTTTTCTCCTGAAAGGTAAGATGTTAAGAATATCGTTGAAAAAATTGACATGGAAATTTGATCTAGGAGGGTTACAACTTCCAAATTTTAAGAATTATTATAAAGCAAATCAACTTAGATTTATTGCATCTTTTTTTGAGGAAGATAAACCGGCATGGATTAGAATAGAACTAAATAAAATAGGAGAAAACGTACCAGAAGATTTTATATATAAATGGGAATCTAAATGGATACGGGAAAAGAAAGAATCTCCTATATTAAAACATTTGATTGATTTATGGAATAAGATAAATGTTGATGATGAGACAAAAAAATCTTTATTAGCAAAGAGATCTTTAATTCAAAATAGACATTCCTTTTACAATGGACAATCAACTTTTATATAATTGGTTTCAAAAAGGGATTAGATACATAGGAGATTGTTTTGAAGGAGGTATATTAATGTCATTTGATCAATTAAAGAATAAATATAAAGTATCAAATAACACTTTATTTTGTTACTTTCAACTAAGGGCGTATATAAGAGAAAAACTAGGTCAAACAATGTTATTGCCGAAATCTAATGAAATAGAAATTTTAATTCAAAAAGGAAATATTAAAAAAAATTATATCTTGTATGTATAATTTGATTCAAAAACAGGCAATTAAACAAGGAGTCCATAAGTCAAGACACAAATAGGAAAGTGATTTGAATATTAAAATTGAAGAAACAAATTGGTCAAGACTATGTCTTGATAGTATGACGAATACAATAAATGTTCGGTTAAGATTAGTGCAATATAACTTTCTACATCAATTATATATTACACCACAAAAAATAAATAAATTAAATCCAAGTTTATCTGATCAGTGTTTCCGATGTAACCAAGAAACTGGTACTTTTTTACATTCTACATGGTCTTGTTCTAAAATTCAACCTTTTTGGACAAATTTAAGACTTTTACTGGAACAAATTACGGGAATACAACTTCCTCATAATCCAATATTACTTTTACTAGGTGATATTGAAGGGATAAAACCGAAACTCAAACTCAATAAATATCAGAAAGAATTCATAAAAATTGCACTGGCAGTAGCCAAAATGGCTATTGCAGTTACTTGGAAATCGGATACATATTTAAGTATAGATTGTTGGAAGAAAGAAATCTATGGCTGTATTCCATTAGAAAAAAGTACTTATAATTTAAGAGATAAATATGAAACATTTTTGACAATTTGGTGCCCTTATTTACAAAAGACAGGACTAAATATATAGTTGCTCTGAAGATGAAACAATTGGTTACTTGGGGAAAGAAATAAATATATATACTAAAGTTATTAAGAACTCCATGGAGCATGTGGAGATCTTCCAACAACCAGGCACTCTTTCTTTTTTTCTTTCTTACTTTCTCTTCTTTTATAGGGAAGTTAGGGGGGAAGGGTTAAGGGGAGGGGGGAAGGGATATATACATTTTTTCCACACTTGTAATTACTTAAAAACGCAATTAAATAATTTTTTTAAAAAAGAAGGGATGGATCAAAAGACGGGAAATCTATACATTATTTGGCGGCCGAAATGCAAATACTTGTTTGACAAATCTGTTGGAATTCTGTAGGAAATAACAGTGAAGGTAGAAAAAGTAGAGTCAATGGATGTTGTTCCCTTGGATTTTCATAAGGCCTTTGACAGGGTGCTGCATATGAGACTGCTAAACCAGAATAGAAACGTGGTCTTATAAGAAAGATGATATGCTGAACGGCAGGGCACAAAGAGTGGGAATAAAGGGGACTTTTCTTCTGATTGGTTGCCAGTAGCTAGGAGTTATTCTGCACGGGATAGTGCAGGAAATATTTCTTTTCATGTTATAAGGCGATACGACCATAAGATATAACAGCACCAGTAGGCCAATCGACCCATTAAGTCTGCTCCGCCATTCAATCTTGGGCTGACCTACTTCTTCCAGACATCTCCACTCCCGTGCCTTCTCCCCATACCCTTTGATGCCTTGTATAAATAAGAAGCGATCAATCTCTGCCTTAAGTACACCCAATGACTTGGCCTCCACACCCGCACGTGGCAACGAACTCCACAGATCTACCATTCTCTGACTAAAGTAATTTCTCCGCATCTCTGTTCTCAATGGACGTCCTTCAACCTTTAAGTCGTGCACTCGTCTTACCCTCCGTTGCAATATCTAATCTGGTCAGGCCTTTAAACATTGGGAAAGTTTCTATCAGATATCCCCCTTGTTTTCCTGAGCTCCGGGGAATACAGACCAAGAGCTGCCAGACGTTCCTCATACCTGGAATCATTCTCGTGAATCTTCTCTGAACCCTCTCGAATGTCAATATATCCTTTCTAAAATAATGACCCCAAAACTGCACACAATACCCCAAGTATGGTCTCACGAGTGTATTATAAATCCGCAACATCACGTCTCTGCTATTATATTCTGCACCTCTAGAAATTCTATACCGTCATCTTCAAAACCGACTCAACCTGGAGAACCTTCAGGGTATCCTGCAGAATGACTCCAAAGTCCCGTTGAATCTCTACGTTTTAAATGTTCTCCCCATCTGAATAATAGCCTGCGACAGGTTGCTATCGATGTAATGCTCCTCAGACAGGATGAAGAGATCAATACTCCCCAATGCCATTAGGCTTTACAATTCAACCGCCAGGAGTAAGATATGTTAAAGTGCCGGGGTTAGGACTCAATGTATTTAAGTAAACTACTTAAGTACTTTTTAAAAGCTATTATTAATGCTTTTTGAGAGAGTGATTTTAGATGCATATCATATTTTTACTGAGTTAAGTATTGTATGTAATTAGTTTTGCTACAATAAGTGTATGGGACATTGGAAAAAATGTTGAATTTCCCCATGGGGATGAATAAAGTATTTATCTATCTATCTATCTATTTATCTCTTTCACCAAAGTGCAGGACCATACAATTACCAACGTTGTACTTCATTTGCCATTTTTCTGCCCGTTCCCCTAAACTATCTAAGTCTCTCAGCAGGCTCTCTGTTCCTTCAGAACTACTCGCTACTTTACTAATCTTTCTTTCATTTGCAAATTAAGACACAAATCCATTAACCCATAGTCCAATTCATTGACATTCATCGTCAAAAGCAGTGGTCCCAGCACTGACCTCTGTGGTTCTCCACTAGTATCCGGCAGCCAGTCAGAATAGGATCCTTTTATTCCCACTCTCTGTTTTCTGCCGATCAGTCAATGCTCCACCCATGCAGAAAACTTCCCTGTAATTCCATGGGCTCGTATCGTGCTAAGCAGCCTCATGTGCGCACCTTGTCAAAGGCATTCTGAAAATCCAAGTACACCACATCTACTAAGTCTCCTTTGTCTACCGTGCTGGTCACTTTCTCAAAAGTTTGCGGTTTGTACATTAGACAGGATTTTCCCTTCAAGAAGCTCTGCTGGCTTTAGCCTGTCTTGTCATGTGCCTCCAGGTACTCCTGTAAGGTCATCCCTACCATGAGTTTCCAACCACTTCTCAACAATGTCCGGTATACTGTAGATGTCTTCTACTGAGAAGACTGATGCAAAATGAGCATTAGGTTGCTCTGACATCTCAGCGCCTCCCATTGCATTATCTCCAACGTCATTTTCTATTGGTCCAATGTCTACCCACGAATCTCGTTTACCTTTAAAAAATCTTAAAATCTTACTTAAAAAATCATTTAGAATCTTCTTGTATAATAATCCCAGCTTCGATTCATAATTCATCTTTCTTTCGTAATGATCCTCTTAGGTTCTCTCTGCAAGTTTATAAAATCTCCCCAATCCTCTATCTTCCCAATAGCTCTGGCTTCCTTCTATGCCTTCTTTTGCTTTTAATTTAGCTCTGACTTTACTTGTCATCCACGATAGTGCCCTTCTTCTATACGGAAATGTCTTCTTATTTGGAATAAATCTGCTTTACACTTCCGTCAAAATTCACAGAAACTCCAGCCATTGCTGCTCTGTTGTCCTTCCTGCTAGTGACACGATTTCTCCATCTCCCGCTGTAATTTGAAATCCACATTCCCGTTGCTGTTTAGAGGCCAGTATGCAACTGCCATTAGGGTATTTTTACCCTTTCCATTTCTTACCTCAACCCATACAGTTTCCAATCCTACGTCATCCCTTTCTAATGTTTTAATATTATTTCTTATACACAATGTCACATCACCGCTTTACCTACTGACCTAACTTTCCGATGCACTGTATATCCCTGGACGTTCAGCTCCCAATGGCGGCCACCCTTTTGCCAAATTTCAGGGATGGACTGCGTCATACTTGCCAATCCATAGCTGAATTTCAAGATCGTCCATTTAATTTCTTATGTTGCGTGCATTCAAATGTAACATTTTCAGTCCCGTATTTGTTGCTTTCTGTTTTAAATGCCACGCCTCTATTGCCCTGTAACTCACACTACCAGCTGTAATTATACCTCATCTCCTGCCTGTCCTATCTATCTTCTCTTTTACACGGTTTCTTTGATTTATTTCTGTTTTCCCCTTCCTCAGCCTATCACTCTCGTTCCCATTCCCCTGCCGGATTAGTTTAAACCCTCCCGAACAGTTCTATTAAATCTGCCTGCAAGGATATTGGACCCCTTTGGGTTCTGGTGTAACCCTCCTTTACCTCCCCCAGAAGAACACACAGTGATCCAGGAAACCAAAGCCCTACCCCCGACATCACTCTCTCAGCTACGCATTAATTTGCCTAAACATGCTATCCTTGCGCTCGTTCGCAATCCTGAGATTACTACCCTGGTGTTCCTGCTTTACAGCTTCCTACCCAACTCCCTGAATTCTTTCTTCAGTACCTCCTCCCCTTTTTCCACCTATGTCAAAGGTACCGACGTGTACCGGGACTTCTGGCTGTTCACTCTCTCCCTTCATAATAGTCTGCACCCGATCGGAGACATCCCGTACCCTGGCACCTGGGAGGCAACACACCATGCGGGTATCTCTATCAGGCTGACAGAACCTTCTGACTGTCTCCCCCACCATGGAATCCCCTATGACTACCGCGTTTCTCATTTCCTTCTTTCCTTTCTGCACCATATGTCAATGATACCGGTGACGGAGTTTGTGATTTTGTGATTTTGGACGATGCATTGTTCTGAGGAAGCAAGGAGTCTGTAGACGGACTAACACAGGAGAGGAGAACAGGCAAAGTAAGTGACAGATGGAATATAGAGCAGGGAAGTGTGTTGCCTTGCTCTTTAATACAATGAATAAAAGTGTAGATTTTTATTTAAACAAGAATCAAATTAAGAAATTAGAAAAGCAAAAGGGCTGGAAATAAGAATATCTAAGAGTATCGATCACAGGTCCTGCACATTAATGCAATCGAGAGAGCATGCCAGGAGTCCTACGGCACTAGTTGCTTCATTAAGTACAGTACATCATGTATGTCCGAAAAAAGTTTAGCTGCCTCGACACTGTCCAGTCACACACTCTCCCGGGGTCAGACACAGAGTATAGCTCCTACCTCACCGTACTGTCACACTCCATGAAAATTCAGGACATATTACAGACCAGTCTCACTTGAAGTTGAAATGAATATTATATTATTTATGAATGGGACCGCTGGAATGAATTGATACTGATGCACATGGTGGAAGGGATATCAATACAAACATAAAAGTGTATAGATAGATAGACAGATAGATAGATAGATAGATAGATAGATAGATAGATAGATACTTTATTCATCCCCATGGGGAAATTCAACTTTTTTTCTAATGTCCCATACACTTGTTGTAGCAAAACTAATTACATACAATACTTAACTCAGTAAAAAATATGATATGCATCTAAATCACTATCTCCAAAAGCATTAATAATAGCTTATAAAAAAGTTCTTAAGTCCTGGCGGTAGAATTGTAAAGCCTAATGGCATTGGGGAGTATTGGCCTCTTCATCCTGTCTGAGGAGCATTGCATCGATAGTAATCTGTCGCTGAAACTGCTTCTCTGTCTCTGGATGGTGCTATGTAGAGGATGTTCAGAGTTATCCATAATTGACCGTAGCCTACTCAGCGCCCTTCGCTCAGCTACCGATGTTAAACTCTCCAGTACTTTGCCCACGACAGAGCCCGCCTTCCTTACCAGCTTATTAAGACGTGAGGCGTCCCTCTTCTTAATGCTTCCTTTCCAACATGCCACCACAAAGAAGAGGGCGCTCTCCACAACTGACCTATAGAACATCTTCAGCATCTCACTACAGACATTGAATGACGCCAACCTTCTAAGGAAGTACAGTCGACTCTGTGCCTTCCTGCACAAGGCATCTGTGTTGGCAGTCCAGTCTAGCTTCTCGTCTAACTGTACTCCCAGATACTTGTAGGTCTTAACCTGCTCCACACATTCTCCATTAATGATCACTGGCTCCATATGAGGCCTAGATCTCCTAAAGTCCACCACCATCTCCTTGGTCTTGGTGATATTGAGACGCAGGTAGTTTGAGTTGCACCATATCACAAAGTCCTGTATCAGTTTCCTATACTCCTCCTCCTGTCCATTCCTGACACACCCCACTATGGCCGTGTCATCAGCGAACTTTTGCACATGGCAGGACTCCGAGTTATATTGGAAGTCTGATGTGTACAGGGTGAACAGGACCGGAGAGAGTACGGTTCCCTGCGGCGCTCCTGTGCTGCTGACCACCGTGTCAGACCTACAGTCTCCCAACCGCACATACTGAGGTCTATCTGTCAAGTAGTCCACTATCCAATCCACCATGTGAGAGTCTACTCCCATCTCCGTTAGTTTGTGCCTTAAGATCTTGGGCTGGATGGTGTTAAAGGCACTAGAGAAGTCAAGGAATGTAATCCTCACAGCACAACTGACCCCATCTAGGTGAGAGAGTGATTTGTGCAGCAAATACGTGATAGCATCCTCCACTCCCACCTTCTCCTTATACGCAAACTGAAGAGGATCCTGGGCGTGCCTGGTTTGTGGCCTCAGATTCTGTATTATCAGCCGCTCGATGGTCTTCATCACTTGCGACGTCAAGGCAACAGGTCTGAAGTCATTCAACTCCTTTGGTTGAGGTTTCTTCGGTACCGGGACAATACAGGATGTTTTCCACTGTCTGGGTACTCTTCTCTGCTCCAGGCTCATGTTGAAGATGCGCTGTAGTGGTTCTCCCAGCTCAGTCGCACAGGTGATACACGGTGAAGGTAGCGACACAGAGTTGCTGAGAGGAATGCATTCATGTAAATGCTGCTGGAACATAAAGGCGCTGTTTCTGAGTTTTATTTCGATCAGATTATGAATTTACGCAGTTATTCATTTAAATTAATCAATTTCATTATTTTTTTTTAATTTTCATTCAACATTTACGCAGTTTTGTTGCCAAGCCACAGAAAGTTACAGATCAGGTGCTTCTCAATTGTCTCTTTGTGGTTGAGCAACGAATAGCGTGCAGAATGAAGTCAGGCCGAACGGTCTGTTTGACATATGACTCTATTACGAAGAATGTACTGTTCCATATAACCGTCATCATTCATCAGTGCACTGTCCATCTCAAAAAAATTAATATAAACCAACTGCAGACGACTCTTGTTCTAATAATACATCAGGAATACAAAAACTATTTTAAGAATATTTACTAGATTTGAGTAACGGCGGGAAAAATATAGAAAACAAAATACACGGTCAGAATGAATCAGAGTTTCACAGGTACAGGACTGATACGATACACTGAACGCACGATCAGAGACTGCTGATACAGAATGAACCCCACACTCTCACACTGAACCATAGAGTCACACCGACAGAAGCCCACACTCTCAGTCTGTATCAGGGACTGATTTCTACAAAAAGAACCCCACAACTCTCATATTGCACCCGAGACTTGTGGATAAAAATGAAAACGACTGGCAGATACAGAATGAAACCCATATTCTCCCTCTGTAACAGAGACTGACAGATACAGAATGAAACCCACACTCTCACACTGTACCAGTGACTGACAGATACAGAAGGAAACCCAGACTCTCACACTGTAACAGAGACTGACAGCTACAGATTGAAACCCACACTCTCACACTGTAGCAGAGACTGACAGATACAGAATGAAACCCACACTCTCACACTGTAACAGAGATTGACAGATACAGAATGAAACACATACTCTCACACTGTGGCAGAGACTGACAGATAGAGAATGAAACCCACACTCACACACTGTAACAGGCATTGGCAGATACAGAATGAAACACACACTCTCACACTGTAGCAGAGACTGACAGGCACATAATGAAAACCACACTCTCACACTGTAGCAGAGATTGACAGATACAGAATGAAACCCACACTCTTACACTGTAACAGAGACGGACAGATACAGAATGAAAACCACAGTCGAACAGTGTGTGTATCTGTGTGTGTGAGAGAGTCAGTGTATCTGTGTTTGCATGTTTGTGTGCGAAAGGGTGCATCTGTGTGCGCGTGCGTGTATGTATGTATGTGTTTATGTGAGGGAGAGTGTATCTTTGTGTGTGTGTGTGTGTGTGTGTGTGTGTGTGTGTGTGTGTGTGTGTGTGTGTGTGTGCGTGTGTGTGTGTACTGATAATACTTTTTAATATGGCTTTATTTGATGGCGTGGCTTGATTTGACGGTCCTGCGAAAGGCACTCCAAAAGATATGCCAAAGCTTCGGACATTTTTATGTTATGAATGGAATCCGTACAGGGCAGAAAATATTTTATTAAATCATGCCGGCATTTGCACCATGGAGAAACCTGTTGATGGTTGTGCTTGTAACCCACAGGACAGTGAATGACAGCATTATCAGCCCATTATATTCCTACAGCTAACTGAACGCCATAGTATTTCAGTATCTAACTGTTCATCAGGCGGATTCAACCGCGGCTTTGCCCGTCACTTCACCGTGTCATAATCCACAGCACGAATAAGATTTTTTAATGCATATACATTATAAGATATACAGGAGTTATACACAGAGATACACATGCGCACACATAGATTAGAAACAAACACATAAACACACACACACACACACACACACACACACACACACACACACACACACACACACACACACACACACACACATACTACAGATGTGGAGAAGGTAGTTTAAGAGATGGAGGGAACCGTGGACAGTTTTGAACATCGAAGGTGTCGAAAATAATCATTATTCCGGGAAGGTGATCAAAATGACGTAAACATAGATGTCGTCTAGGGCTGAAGGAGAACTGGACAGAGTGTCTGTGTACACAACAAGTATGTTTTGCATTTGGTGATACATAGTCGGACGGGGTGGGATGGGTTTGGTGTTTGAGCGGCCAAAGTGGAACCCCTGAAACAAGAAATGTGAAAGATATAAAATGAAAGTCTGCAGGAGGAGACTGAGAGGAGTTTTCATGTGTCCCTGGATCCAGAGCACACTGAGGGGAAACCGGATCTATTTGTAGATGAAACCGCAAGCGTGACAGGGAAAAAGTGCAGAAAATGCTGGAAACATCGATTCCGGATTGCTTGTGGAAAGAGAACCACAGTGAAAGTTTCAGTTTGGAAAATGGGAACAGTCGTGACCGCTGCCAATACAACTGTGGAATGTTGTAAATGAAGCCGCTCATTGCTCACTTACTGGTTTCATTTCACATTTTGGTCAAATTACACAGAGGGATCTGACTGAGGCAATGCCAATGGTATTGACGTGTTGATGTTACACCCCCACAGCATTTGCACCTGAGACACTGCTGGTGATGTAATTTGTTTGTTCACTAACAATGGTGAGAGGTGGGATCTTACCACTGGAGATCGATCCCCTGTATAAATCAGAACCTGTTGCTGTACGTCAGCCCAGAGTGTCTTGCCGAGCTGTGGAATTCAGAGCAATAGCGTTCACTGCGTCACTCAAATGGAATATCGAGTAATCTGGCGGTTGGAAGACATTTACTACCCTGTTATTTCAGCCGTTGGAATTCCCGGTAAGCAGCTGTCACTGCTGTAAACGGCAGAAACAGAGTTAATTCCGATGTTCTGAAGTGTTTCTCTCGCTACTTGTTTCCACAGCCACCCGCCCAGTCCCCGCATTTCAGTCATGGGCGGAAGGCGCTGACAGTATTAATCCCATTGCTTTCGCAGCCGACAGCGCTCTATATTGGAGCCGAGATGCTGCCTTTGACTAAAATCCTCTCCGCTGGCTCGATATCATGTAATAATTGTGAATCAAAATGTCTGCACAGGGGGACACCGGGCTACACTGCATCCGTGGGGAGCCAGCCGAAATTCTGTTCTGTCCGTATGAATCGGGTGTGAATTGCCTGACTGGGTGATGGAACAACGCGAATGTCTCATTTATGTTAGAAATATGAGCAGAGGGAACCGCCGATGTGGATTTCATTTCATTCCTGTGCCGCTCAGACCAGTGACGTTGGTGTATCAGACCCATTCCTTACTTCGGTCAGGAAGCGTTTAACCAGCTGTCATCTGGTCGGTTTGGGAATTCACCCAGATTGAACCCATTTACAAAACTCGCGGAGAGTTCTCAGTCACGCCGATATTGCACACTGTCAGCGGGTTCTTATGTTCTGGGTCCAGTTTCCACCATTTGTAGCAGAGAAAAAACACAAGATGAAGTCTAATAATAATAATTTTGATCTATTGCCCTGACAGGTCAGTAATTTCTCTGCTCCTTTCCCTCCCTCTTGCAGTTAACCTGGTGGCGATTGTTATCCTGTCCCGAGGAAAGTGCGGTCTCTCCAAATGCATCACTCGCTACCTGCTGGGAATGGCAGCGGCCGATCTCCTGGTCGTTATCTCTGACCCTCTGCTGAACTGGACTGTTCTCATGTACTTTCGGTCTTCCTTCCTCTATCGGACTCCCGTTTGTAGGGTTGTTCGTTGTCTGCTCATAGGAAGCACCGGGGTCTCTGTCTGGCTGACAGTCGCGTTCACCTGTGACAGATTTGTGGCCATTTGTTGTGAAAAGCTGAAAACTAAGTTTTGCACCGAAAGAACGGCGGCTGTGGTTATCGGGACAGTGAGTGTTCTGGGCTGTTCAGAAAGTATCCCTTTCTACTTTACATTAGAACCTGGGATGATAATTGATGGAGTTTACTATGGCTGTGCCACCAAAGAGAATTTCTGTACATCTCCCTCGTGGGCGGAACTTCGCACGATACATCGCGTTTTCATGCCTTGTCTCCCGTTTGTTCTGATTTTATTGTTCAATACTCTGACGGTCAGACGGATTTTTTCTGCTAATAAAGTTCGGATGGGGCTCCGGGGCCGCAGCGACGGAAAGAATGACAAGGACTCGGAGATGGAGAACCGAAGGAAATCGGTCGTTTTACTATTCGGTATAACCGGTAGTTTTATATTTCTGTGGTTAACACTGCTGGTTTTTGATATTTACGTACTGATTGCAAACATCCCTCGTTACTCGGCCTCGGATCCGATTTATATCGCAGAATCCACGGCGGCGATGCTGCAGATCCTCAGCTCCTGCACCAACACATGTATTTACGCCGTGACTCAGAGCAAGTTCAGAGAGGAGCTGAAGAACGCGGTGAAATACCCGCTGAAACTGTTACACAAATTCCGTAAATCATAGAGCGACTTGTTGCTTTCTGCCGGAGATTTCAGTCAAACACCATGTTTCCTCCATAATCTATCCACTTGCCGATATGTAGAACCACAGGTAACAACTGAGCGCTGTGAAATACGCATGCGTTTTGTGATGATATATTTCACTCGCTGTTTACACCGTACAGGTGAAATGTGTCCTTCATCAAATATGTAATATGTAGCGGTCACCTCAGCTGTAATTCACCCCGATGGAGGGTCTATAGTCAGGTCCCGCCCGTTTTACTTTAATAATCTCCATCACATCTGACAGCGTTTTACTCTGGGTTGGTCCAGTTAAAATCCTCTCCGTTTTTTCCATTCTCTCCGTTGTTTCTGATTCATCCATTTCAGTGACGCTCAAGGTGTTTTACTCCCAATATCTCTCACGTTGTCCTCGCTCACTCCTTCCCCCACGCCGGTGAGGGGAGCGTGATCAGACTGAAACATAGCGGAGGTGTGTGTTTGTGTGTGTGTGTGTGTGTGTGTGTGTGTGTGTATGTGTGTACATAATACTTTTCAATATGCCTTTATTTGATGACTTGGCTTTATTTGACGGTCCTGCGAAGGACACTGTAAAGGAAATGCCAAAGACACGGGTATTATTTTAAACCATCAGATCTTATCGGAAGGGAATCTATACATGGCAGAAAGTATTTTGTTAAATCGTGCCGGTATTTACACCATGGAGAAACTTGTTAATGGTTGTGCTCGTAACCCACAGGGCAGTGAATGAAAGCCTTATCAGCCCATCATATTCCTACAGCAAAATGAACGCCACAGTGTTTCCGCATCTAACTGTTCCTCAGGCGGATTCAACAGCGATTTTGTCCGTCACTTTACTGTTCAAAATCCACAGCACGAATAACAAAATTTATGCATATAGATCTTGTGATATATAAGAGTTGCACACAAACATCCATACACATGCGCAGACACAATAAAAACACACACAAACACACCTATACACACATCCGCACACACACACTCACACACACATACATACGCACGCCCAGACACACGCACAAACACACACACACACACACACACACACACACACACACACACACACATATACGCACATACAGACACACGCACAAACACACACACACACACGCACACACACAGACAGACACATATACACATAAAAACACGCACGCGCTCATACGCACAAACCCACGCCCACACACATACATATAAACATAGGTACACACAGATACTACAGATGTGGAGAAGATAGTTTAAGAGTTGGAGGGAAACGTGGACAGTTCTGGACTTATCGACGGTGTCGAAAATAAACATTATACAGGGAAAGTGATCAAAATGACGTAAACATCGATGCCGTCCAGGTCTGAAGGAGAACTGGACAGAGTGTCTGTGTACACAGCGGGTATGTTTATATCTGTCGGCACGTAACAGAGCATAATGGGGTGGGTTTAACAGCTGAGCGGTCAAAGTGAAGCTGCTGAATTTAAAAAAATACAAAGTGAATGACATTAGCTGAAAGTCTGCAGAAGAAGACTGAGAGTGTCCCTGGATCCACAGCACACTGAGGGGAAACCAGGTCTATTTGTAGATGAAACAATAGATGTGACAGTGAAAATTGTCCAAAATGTTGGAAGCACCGATTCCCGTTTGCTCGTGGAAAGAGAACCAAAGTGAAATTCTAAAGGAGAACTGGACCGAGTGTCTGTGTACACAACGACTATGTTTTGTATATGGTGACACATCGTCGGACGGGGTGGGATGGGTTTGATGTCTGAGCAGCCAGAGTGGAACTGCTGAATTAAGAAAAAGTGAATGATATTAAATTAAAGTCTGCAGGAGGAGACTGAGAGGGGTTTCCATGTGTCCCTGGATCCAGAGCACACTGAGGGGAAACCGGATTTCTTTGTAGATGAAACAGAGGGGACAGTGAAAATTGCTGAAAATGCTGGAAACATCGATTCCGGAATGCTTGTGGAATGAGAACCACAGTGAAAGTTTCAGGTTGGAAAATGCGAACAGTTGGAATCTCTGTCAATACAACTGTGGAATGTCGTAAATGAAGCTGATTGCTCACTTACTGGTCTCAAAGCACATTTTGCTCGAATTACACAAAGGGATCTGACTGAGGTAATGCTAATGATATTGACGTGTTCGCGTTACATTCCCACAGAATTCACACCTGAGACACGGCCGGTGATGTAATTTGTTTGTTCAATAACAACGGTGGGAGGTGGGACCTTGTCACTGGAGATCGGTCCCCTGTATAAATCAGAGCCTGTTGCAGTACATCAGCACAGAGTGTCTTGCCGAGCTCTGAAACTCAGAACAATCGCGTTCACTACTTCACTCAAATGGGATATCCAGTAATCTGGCGGATAGAAGAGATTTACTACCCTGTTATTTCAGCCGTTGGAATTCCCGGTAAGCCGCTGTCACACCTGCAAACGGCAGAAACTGAGAGTTAATTCCGATATTCTGAAGTGTTTCTCTCGCTACTTGTTTCCACAGCCACCTGCCCAGTCCCCGCATTTCAGTCATGGGCAGAAGGCGCTGACAATATTAATTCCATCGCTTTCGCAGCAGGCAGCGCTCCATATTTGAGCCGAGAAGCTGCCTTTGACTGAAATCCTCTCCGCTGGCTCGATATCATGTAATAATTGTGAATGGAAATGTCTGCACAGGAGGACACCGGGCTACACAGCATCCGTGGGAGCCGGACGACCTTCTGTTCTGTCCGTATGAATCGACTGTGAATTGCCTGACTGGGTGATGGAACAACGCGAATGGCTCATTTATGTTAGAAATATGAGCAGAGGGAACCGCCGATGTGGATTTCATTTCATTCCTGTGCGGCTCAGACCAGTGACGTTGGTATATCATACCCATTCCTTACTGCGGTCAGGAAGCGTTTAACCAGCTGTCATCTTGTCGGTTTGGGAATTCACCCAGATTGAACCCATTTACAAAACTCGCGGAGAGTTTTCTGTCCCGCCGATATTGCACACTGTCAGCGGGTTCATATGTTCTGGGTCCAGTTTCCATCATTTGAAGCAGAAAAAAAAACACAAGATGAACTCTAATAATAATAATTCTGACCCATTGCCCTGACAGGTCAGTAATTTCTCTGCTTCTTTCCCTCTCTCTTGCAGTTAACCTGGTGGCGATTGTTATCCTGTCCCGAGGAAAGTGCGGTCTCTCCAAGTGTATCACTCGCTACCTGCTGGGAATGGCAGCGGCCGATCTCCTGGTCGTTATCTCTGACCCTCTGCTGAACTGGACTGTTCTTATATACTTTAGGTCTTCCTTCCTCTATTGGACTCCCGTTTGTAGGATTGTTCGTTGCCTGCTCATAGCAAGCACCGGGGTCTCTGTCTGGCTGACAGTCGCGTTCACCTGTGACAGATTTGTGGCCATTTGCTGCGAAAAGCTGAAAACAAAATATTGTACCGAAAGAACGGCGGCTGTGGTTATCGGGACAGTGAGTGTTCTGGGCTGTTCAGAAAGTGTCCCTTTCTACTTTACATTGGATCCTTGGTTGATCATTAATGGAGTTTTCTATGGCTGTGTTACCAAAGAGAGCTTCTATACGTCTCCCTCGTGGGCCGCACTTCGCATAATTCATCGCCTTTTCATGCCTTGCCTCCCGTTTGTTCTGATTTTATTGTTCAATGCTCTGACAGTCAGACGGATTTTGACCGCCAATAAAGTCCGGATGGCGCTCAGGGGCCGCTGTAAAGGAAAGAATGTCAAGGACCCGGAGATGGAGAACCGAAGGAAATCGGTCGTTTTACTATTCAGTATAACCGGTAGTTTTATATTTCTGTGGTTAACTCTGCTGGTTTTTGATATTTACGTACTGATTGCAAACATCCCTGGTTACTCGGACACGGATCTGATTTATATCGCAGAATCCACGGCGACTATGCTGCAGATCCTCAGCTCCTGCACCAACACATGTATTTACGCCGTGACTCAGAGCAAGTTCAGAGAGGAGCTGAAGAACGCGGTGAAATACCCGCTAAAACTGTTAACCAAATTCCTTAAACCCTAGAGAGACTTGTTGGTTTCTGCCGGAGATTTAAGTCAAACATTATGTTTCCTCCATAATCTATGCACTTGCCGATATGTAGAACCACGGGTAACAACGGAGTGTTCTGAAATACGCATGCGTTTTGTGATGATATATTTCACTCGCTGTTTACCCCTTACGGGTGAAATGTGTCCTTCATCAAATATGTAATATGTAGCGGTCACCTCAGCTGTAATTCACCCCGATGGAGGGTCTATAGTCAGTTACCGCCCGTTTTATTTTAATAATCGCCATTGCATCTGACAGCGTTTTACTCTGGGTTGGTCCAGTTAGGAAGAATCCTCTCCCTTTTCTCCATTCTCTCCGTTGTTTCTGATTCATCCTTTTCAGTGACGTTCACGGTGCTTTACTCCCAATATCCCTCACGTTGTCCTCGCTCACTCCTTCCCCGACGCTGGCCCGACGCTGGCCCGACGCTGGTGAGGGGAACGTGATCAGACTGAAACATAGCGGAGGTGTGTGTGTGTGTGTGTGTGTGTGTGTGTGTGTGTGTGTGTGTGTGTGTCTGTGTGTGTGTGTGTGTGTGTGTGTGTGTGTGTGTGTGTGTGTGTGAGTGTGTATGTGTTTGTGTGTGTGTGTGTGTGTGAGTGTGTATGTGTTTGTGTGTGTGTGTGTGGGGGGGGTCAGTGTGTGTGTGTGTGAGTGTGTGTGTGTGTGTGTGTGTGTGTGTGTGTGTGTGTGTGTGTGTGTGTGTGTGTGTGTGTGTGTGTGTGTGAGTGTTTTCTTTACTTTTCCAACTCCTTTTCCATCTCTGGACTGCTCCGCTTTGTCCTTTCATATCTGCCTCTTCATCTCTGTTCACATCCTGAGGTCCGATGAAAATCTGTTTTCTCTGTTCCCTGTTTCTCTCTGTCCACACGTCCGGTCCCGATCTGAACAAAATCTAATATCATCGTGGACTAGTGAGTTTCACCGTGAGGGAGACATGATCGGGCTGGAACAGAGCGTGTGTGCGTTCTTTTCCTTCTTTTTCGACTCCATCTCCAGCTCCGACCTGCTCCCTCGTTGTCCCCGCATATCTCCGGCTTTATATCTGTCCACATCCCGAGGCCCCGTCACAGTCTGTTTCTTTCCCTTTGCTTCCCTCTGACCACACCTTCCGTCCGGTCGCGTACTGAGCAAAGCAAATCTCATTGCAGGTACATATATTTATATTGATCATCAATGTATGCGAAAATTTAGTCAACTTCCAGAGCCACGGGAAAAAGTTATTTGTTTATTTTTTTCTCTCTCCAAATAACTGAGCTCTCCCTGGACGGTTTATCGATCTTTGAAAAATAAAAGATTGATACTGAAAATCTGAATAAAAATTACTTTAAAAGACGTTGTACCACTCTCAGGCGGAGCGTTACTAACTCTGTTGCATTTCCAGTTCCGTCTCACTGATGTCTGTCCTGCCGCCGATTAACGTTACACAACACTGGTGATTCTCCTCACCTGGGGTTGACGGAAGTAAGAGTCGGCACGACAGATACCTTTTCGAGCGCACAATTGATTTATACGCCTCGCGCCAGTTATTACCAACTCAACGCTTTATCATAAATAATGTTTCTATTGATACTTAAGGATTCTGTCCCATCTTCGGCCAGCGTGAATCCCAAGCGACGGCATTCTAGTCTTGTCTAATTATCTCCCAATCAGATTGAGTGGCTTAAAGACTACAACATAATTGCCTGGCAAGATTAAATGACAAGAGCTTCGCATTCCGGAGTTGGTAATGACCTCGGGTTAATTTTGCCTCGTGAAGGCAGCGCAGTTTCCAATGTTGTTGACTGTTGTGCAAGTCTAATCGCAAACTGGAGAACATCTGCAGACGCTGGAAATCAAAGTAATACCCACACAATCCTAAGGAGCTCAGCAAGCCGGCAGAATCTATGCAAAAGAGTAAACAGTCGATGTTCCGGGCCGACACACTTCATCAGGGAGATCCGATTTAATAGGATTGGACGTTTCTACCATAATTATATGTATAAGGTGATGAGCGGCATTGATCGTGTGGATAACCCGTGGCTTTTTTCCCCCGGGACAAAGTGGCTAATACGCGGGGTATACTTTTAAGGTGCTTGGAAATAGGTACTGAGGTAATGTCAGAGTCCAGTTTTCACAGAGAGAGTGTTGGGTGCGTGGAATACACTGCCGGCGGCGGTGATGGAAGCGAATACAATAGGGTCTTTAAGAGCCTCTCGGACAGGTACATGGAACTTTGAGAAGTAGAGGTCTGTGCACCAGGGAAATCCAAGGCAGTTTCTAGAGTGGGTTTCATGGTGGGCACAACATTGTGGGACGAAGGGCCTGTAATGGACTGTAGGTTTCTATGTTCTATGTTTTTTTAATTGTAGTATCGGCGACAGATGATGATGTTAGACACCCAGGCATGCCTCTCACAACTGCTGGTAATTGTGCAGAGCACTATGCACTGGGTTGTCTGCGGTCCCGTGTCGTTCTGATAAATTGCCATTAGTAAACCCTTCACATGCTATCCTGCTAATCGCCCTTAAGTATTGCCAAAAAAGTCACTCATTATCACGACCTGTTTTTGGAACTGGTAAACTAAGAGAATTGCAGAGACTGCAGGTTGATACAAGCCCTTCCTGATCGAATAGTGCTTTATGACAGGTTTCATGCTTTACATTGTCTCCAGTGACAAATCATGTAGCCGTATACATGATCTGTCGTGTATATAAAAGCACGAGGAAAGACATTCTTGCCATAGAGGGAGTACAAAGAAGGTTCACCAGATTGATTCCTGGGATGGCAGGACTTTCATATGAAGAAAGACTGGATCGACTGGGCTCATACTCGCTGGCATTTAGAAGATTGAGGGGGGATCTTATTGAAACATATAAAATTCTAAAGGGATTGGACAGGCAAGATGCAGGAAGATTGTTCCCGATGTTGGGGGAGTCCAGAACGAGGGGATCACAGTTTAAGGATAAAGGGGAAGACTTTTAGGACCGAGATGAGTAAAAACCTGTTCACACACAGAGTGGTGAATCTGTGGAATTCTCTGCCACAGGAAACAGTTGAGGCCGGTTCATTGGCTATATTTAAGAGGAAGTTAGATATGGCCCTTGTGGCTAAAGGGATCAGGGGGTATGGAGAGAAAGCAGGTACAGGGTTCTGAGTTGGATGATCAGCCATGATCAGACTGAATGGCGGTGCAGGCTCGCAGGGCCGAATGACCTACTCCTGCACCTATTTTCTATGTTTCTATGTATAGAGTCTTCGTGTGGTGGGGCGGAATGTACAAGTCCCTCGTGATGTTTGTTTATCGCCCACCGAGAGGGAGGTGCCGGCGAAAGCCACGCGTGTACGACATGCTCAGGCAAAGCAGGGGGAGCAAAGATGACAAACTTTGTTTTAACGATGAAGAAGGAAATATTATACATCCAGCCTGAGCGGAATGAAGTTGTACAGCAGCGTTAGTATTAGGCAGAGTTATACACTGTGTGCGGTTTAACTCCTGTAAAGTCTGAAGCACGGGTCCGAGTAGTTGAAAGTTGCAGTCTTTTCTGACTATAGTGACATGAGGGATTGAGTTTGGCAATTCAACTCGTTGATTCTGATATTCACTCAAAAACCCTACTACCACTTTGTCCATTGGACCATAATAGATAAGTCCGATTAAAGAAAGAGTTTCTGCTCTGTTACGCACAGAAAGGAGCTTCTGGTGATCGCTCGGCTGAGATGTTTCGGTGTATCGGGAAATGCTTCAGAGGTCGGCATGTCAGGATAAGCTGTCGTTGGTTAACATCTTAGTCCAAGTGTTTTTTTGAATTCTGTGTTTGGCAGCGCAGAGTTGTTCTGCAATTCTATCATGTGTCAGGGAAACGGGAAATGAAGTCAGTTATATTGTCTTCTGATTTTTGCCTGCACCAGGTTCCCTCTCCAAAATCACTCTGCTGACGGATTGCCCCACTCGGGTAGGTTCCCTCTCCAAAATCACTCTGCTGACTGATTGCCCCACTCGGGCAGTCGAACACGGTCCCCTTTAACCACGTCTCCATGGTAACGGAATATCCATCATTATCGTTTCCCCCTCTATTCCTCTGGGGAATTCAAACGCGCTTTGTACTTCAGCCCAAGTCGGTTCCGCACACCACTCTTCAGAACATCTCAACATTTCCAGGCAAGGAGTTATAAATTTCACAAGTTTGTCCCATAGCCCGAACTTCATAAGGGGTCTATAGCCCAATTACTGCGGTGGTGCCAATAATATTTTATTTTTGGATATTCTGTAACAGGATCGAGTTCTGAATTCGCTTCTTTCTTATTTCTCCCCGTTTCTTGTTCCAATACGCAAATTATAGACATGTCCTTTTTTTTTAGACCCCTCGACCGTTCAGAAGCGACCTTAAAACTGGGCTCATCTTTCCTTGCATAGTTCTTTGTCTTGCTGTTTGTCCCCCTCCTGCTCCACTGCTACGTTTGACTGAGCGGGGTCGGGGTGTTTGATTCTGTCGTATCGCATCTGCTGACATGTAAACTTTGTCCAGACCTGATTCCGGCCTGGTCACAGGCTGTCTCGGTGAGGACATAAACATTGAGACGCCTCCACTTTCTTTTGTTTGGACACTGTTTGGTCAGTCAGTCTATTTTGTTGTTGTTGTTGTTGTTGTTGTTGTTGTTGTTTCGGAGTTTGGTGTCTCTTAGATGCCTTCAGCACTTATTCAACTCAAGTCCAGTTTACTGTCATTTAACTACGCACACGCACACCGACAAACGAGACAACGTTTCTCCGACCCAGGGTGTGAAGCACAGCAGCGCACAAAGAACATACACAAAACACAAACACTTCTCAAAGCAAGGACAACATCCTCCGATGAGACAGGCACCAATAAACAAAGTTAAGTGCATAAGTCAAAGCACGTTTTTATATAATCATAATCCCACGTAGGATCTCCGTCTCCGCTACTAGTTTCCTGTTGAAAATATTTGATATACTTTAACTAAAATGATCCCCATAGAGCCACCGTCCTTTGGTCCAACTACACAAGCCACTAGTAAAAGGAATCACATGGCTAGTATACCCACTTTCCAACCAGACCTCATCAGCCGGGAGACACCAGCGGATCTCCCAGTGGTTTCTTTCCTCGTTCAACCTGCGGATGCTTCTTTCTCGTTTTCTTCTTTACCTTTACAGATAAAAATCTCCCCGCATTACACTCATCAACATTACTATCATTACTTATCATCTTTTCTCAATCTACTTACCTTGTTTTCATCTTTATCTTTACAGGGAATTCTCTCAACTCCTCTGCATTCCTGATCAACGTTACTGTACTACTTCCCATCCTACTTCAATCTACTTACCTGGTCCTGCAAAGGAAAGACAGTCAGTCACAGGCACAAGCGCGAAAGAAATTTCGTTACATTCCTCTCTTCAAATCTTATTTATATCTATTGGTTTTATTTCCTAATTGGAGAACATCTTGGGTGGGACTAGGATCCGGTTCCCGATCTCCTTATTTCACACAACACTTCACATAATACTGCAGTCTTTCCTACTTGGTTCCGCCGATCCCGTCCTTTCTACTCGGTCATGGGCCAGGATCAGGGAGGCTCACAGCGGAACACCCAACGGGTGGCGAACTCGAAATTGCCTCTGGGAGTCTCAGTCATTCCATCGTTCCACCCCGTTTTGTTGGGATCCTCCTGGTCTACAGCAATTTGTCAGAGATATTTCAAAATGAAGTTCGGTACCAGATTTCAATAGGAGAATATTTTATTTTAGCATGATATCACGGAGAGTCCACATGTGTGGAACTCTGAGGTACAAGTACAAGGCTTGCCTTTAAATCTAGTAGCAGGGAAGCGTGCGAAACCGTAGAACAATAGAATGCGGTAATAATGTTGTTTTCTTGATTTGTGGTTCATCCGTTTCCACCCATCTGACCTGTGCGGCCGCGTTATCGTTCCGAGGAGTATTGGTGAGGAGAGGATATTCTTAAGAGGAAAACGCAGAAGTCTGCGATTTCATAACCTAAAGCAACATCAGGTACAACATCAGGATAATGAACGATACAAATCCCTGCACCGCTTGGTTCAGAGAACATGTAAGGAAGCGAAAGAGAATTGGATGAATGAACAGTGCGATGAAATTGAGCAGTATGAACGAAGTCATGATTATAGAGGCCTTCACCAACAGGTAAAGGATATGAGGAAATGAAGGAGGACTGTGCCATCAGCTGGGTGTATGGAAGACGGTAGTGGTAATCCATGCCATGATAAAGAAGAGATCATGGACAGATGAGTTGAGTACATCTCGGAATTATTTGAAGATAGCAGGATTGAGGATTTACCACAATCAAATCAAATGACTAATCAGCAGAAAAACAATTGATGTCAGAGATGGAAAGTGCGATTCGGAGTCTAAACGTCAGAAAGGCGGCCGGTGAAGATAAGATTTCCACTCAAATTCTGAAATCACTTGGTCCGAAGGGAAAATCGAACCTTTCAGCGATACTAAACAACAGTTATACGACAGGAAATCTTCTGGAGGACTTTCTCAAATAGGTATTTATCGCCTTACCAAAAAAGCCAAGGACGATAAAATGTAACGAACACAGGACGATAAGCATAATGCCCCGTTGCGTCAAGTTACTGTTGAAAATAGTGTTCGGCAGAATGAAAGGTACAATCAGCGGTGAAACTGAAGAAACACAGTTTGGTTTTCGTAAAGGCTCAGGAACAAGGGAAGGAACATTTGCGATGATAAACTTCATGGACAGATGCACTGAGGCACAAAAGACCATCTACTTATGCTTTATTGACTATGAAAATGCTTTTGATAAAGAAAAACATGGGAAAGTAACAGAGACGCTGAACAAGTACGATCTGGGATGGGAGAATAAGGAAATTGTATTGGAAACAGAAAGCGGCGGTCAGGGCAGAAAATGGGCTATCAACATGGGCATGTATTAAACCAGGCATAAGGCTCTCCGGATTTGTTCAACCTCTATGGAGAATAGATACTTCGGGAATGAGACCATCAGGAGACAGGTATTCCAATCGGAGGCCGGAAGGTGGAAAACATCAGGTATGCGGACGACACCGTGTTGTCAGCTGACAGAACTGCAAATTATGCTGAATAAAGTGAATGAGAAAGGCCTTGAATACGGACTAAAATCAACCCTAAGAAAACAAATTCGATGGTGGGAAGCAAAGCAAACACTGAAGACTCACTCATGATGGTATCGTTACAAGTGAATGGACAAGACATTGATCAGGTGCGAAAGTTTGAGTATCTTGGCACTCTCTCACTCACTCTATCTATCCCATCTCTCCCCGGCTCTCTCTCCCCTGTCTTTCACCTCAATCTCGCCCTCCCACACACTCTTTCTACCCCAGTTACGCTCAGGTTTTATATATGTCATTAATTTAGATCACGTTTTAGAGATCTGTTTTCACTTTGACATGGAGAGATTTTTTTCCGTTTATACGTGTTAAAAAAGTCAAAACTAAATCCGCTGTGATACAATGCTGTACAACAATAAAACGAAAACTTTCAAAGGGGTGAATACTTTTCATAGGCACTGTATGGGTATTTGAAAGAAAGGTTAAACTCTTAAAATTGTTTATTTATTGACACCTTGGCGGAAAAAAAAATAGAGATGTGGATCTGGTTTGATACGTTGCTGCTGCGAAGCAAAAATCGATTCGTTCTGGATTGGAAAGCTCTGGAGCGAGCCTGGGATTATCTCTTTGGAGGATGAGAGGTGACTTGATTGAGTTATGCACGATCGTAAGATGCATGGATAGACTCAACCGCTTGTATCTTTCTTCCAGGACGGAAATGACAAATAGGAGTGGGAAAATACGGCGGGAGGATGGTGATAGGTTTTCTGTACAAGAAGAGGTAGGGGCGTAGAAAGCGCTGATGATGATGATGGACGCTGACATATTGTGGCGATAAAACAGACATTGGCATTACAGGCTTTCAGTTTGATGTATGATTTCTGTGCTTCTGCTTTTCACAGTGACGTGGTGACGATTGTCATACCATCGCGGGGAAAGAGAGCAACCTCTAAAACTGTCATCCGCTATCTGTCGGCCATGTCAGCGGCAGAGCTGGCGGTCGTTTTTCTCGACGTTATATTGATGAAAATTTCAAAAACTTCAAAACAACCCAATAAATCTCACTCATAACATACAACTCGTCAGTGGGATAGTCACAAATCGGAACCATGAAACTGATAAATAAATTCAACTCTGTAGACGTACAATTCTACTAATGTTTCATCCGATTAATGACCATCTCAGAATCACATCGTGAGAGCAATGACAGCTTGATGCTTCTGAGAGTAACTCGTTCCACATGTTTGTAGCCGCAAGGATGGAAAGCTCCTGGCCTTTAAAACGCTTTATCTGAGTACAGGTTTTCAGAGTCATTAATAACCTGAACAGTATGGGTCACCCAGTTTTTATTTCAGCTTCATTATTGAAATGCAGTGAGGCATCAACGGCTCGAAAGCATTGCAATAACTCATTTGAATTGCACCTTTCGTCACGGTGTCTCACAACAAAAATATTAAACACAACACAAACAAACTACGAGATGAACTCCGCAGGTCAGTCAGCATCTTTGGGAATGAATAAACAGCCGAAGTGTCGGGCCGAGACCCTTCTCCAGGACCGGAAACGAAGTGGTGAGACGCCAGAATGAAAAGGTAGCGGAGGGGGCGAGGGATAGGTGGACGGTGATAGATCAAGCCTAGTGAACAGGAAAACGAAAAGGATCGAGAGGAATAAATCTGATTAAACTGGAGAATGGACCCGAGGAGAAAGGGAAGCTGGTGAGGACGGACGAGGAGGTGATAGGCAGCTGAGAAGAGGTCAAAAGCCGGACTGGCGGATAGAACAAAAGGAAAAGGGTGATCATTCTGCTACCGAAAGGAGATTCGATATTCATGCCGTCAGGATGTTAGGCTACCCCGACAACATATAGGCTGTTGCTCCTCCACCCGGAGGGTGGTCTCATCATGAACAAGAGGAAGCTGCGGAACGACATGTCCGAACAGAAACAGAAATCGGAATTAAAATGTTTGGCCTGCAGGAAGATCTGTTTTGGCGGATGGAGCTGAGCTGTTCGATGAAATGCTCCCCCGATTAACGCTGGATCTCGCCAATGTAGAGAAAGCCGCTTCGGGAACAGTGGACTCACAGACTACCCCAATGCATTCGTAGGTAAATTGTTGCCTCGCCTGGAAGGGCTGCTTGGAGGTAAAGACCGCGGTGAGGTTGGAGGTGGATGGGCAGTTGTAGCGCTGTGGCCGCTTGCAGGGGTAAGCGTCGGGAGGGAGATGAACGGTGAGGGACGGAAGGGAAACGGAATAACGGAGGAATCGATCCCTGTGGAAAGCGAAGTGTGGTTGGGGGCGGGGGAGAGGGGTAAAAATAAACTTGTTTGTACGATCTATTTGGAGATGGTGGAAGTTGCAAAATACGATTTTTGGGTCCGGATCGTCATGTAGGTTACAGCAAGAGGAACTCCATCGCCGATAAACTGATGGAAGACTTGGTGAGCGCGGACGGGCTGATCCCACTTTTAAAGCGATGCTCCCAACAAAGATACCACCACCTTCCGTCCCCATCTCTCCGCTTTCCGCTGTTACATTCAGCCCTCCGCATCTATCTCCCTCGCGGTGCATATCCCTGCAAGCACCCAAAGTACTACACCCGCACTTTCATCTCCTCCCTCACCATCAGTCCGGGCCCAAACAGTCTGCCAGTAAGGCAACACTTCAGCTGCGAATCTGCTGTGATCGTCCATGGTGTCTGGTGCTCCAGGTGCGGCCTTCTCTACATCGGTGAGGCCCGGGATAAACTGGGGCTGATTTCCTCGAGCACCACCGCTCCATCCGTGAAAAGCAGAGCTTCCCGGCGTCCAAACATTTTAATTCTGATTCCCATTCCCGATCCGACATGTTCAGCCCATCGCTTCCTCTTGTGCCACAGTGAGGCTGACCTCAAGAGGGAGGAGCGACAACTTATTTTCCGTCTAGGTGTCATCCAGCCTGGCGTCATGAATGTCGATAAAAAGATCCCTCCCCCTCCCCTCTTCTTCTATTCACCATTCTGGTTCATGCCGATTCTCACCCGCCTATCACCTCACTCGGCGTCCCTAAATATTTCCGGTTTCCCTGTACTCCACTGTCCTCTCTTATCAGATTCCATCCGCTCCAACCAATCGCCTATCACCTGGATTCATCCATCACCTTTCCCCTCCTCACGCCATTTTATTCTGGCGTCTTCCCCCTTACTCTCCAGACCTGAAGAAAGATTTCTACCGGATACATCAACCGCTTATTCATTTCCATGCATGTGGTAAACTATGTGTATACCTGTCTGGACACGCCCCTCTGCTGACTGCTCCTGTGGCTCCTCCCACAGACCCATATATAAAGGCGATTGGAGGCACTGCTCCTCCTTCAGTCTGCAAGATGTTGTGGTCACGTTTGCAGCTAATAAAAGCCTATCTTTTGCCTATCTTTTGCCTCCCGTCTCCGAGAGTTATTGATGGTGCATCAATTAATGCTGCCCGCCCAGCTGCATTCATCCCGCAATTCCGTGTGTGTGTGTGTGTGTGTGTGTGTGTGTGTGTGTGTGTGTGTGTGTGTGTGTGTGTGTGTGTGTGTGTGTGTGTGTGTGTGTGCGCGTGTGTGTTGCCTTGGATTTTCAGCATCTGCTGAATTAGTTGTGTAATAAAATTTGAAATGGATGAAGTCGCACACACGAGTGAATTATTCAGAAATAATTCACGCGGTTCATGTTTTCGGAGAAAATGTAAAAAGAAGACAATTATCTCTACTCACAATCTCTGCAGGAATAAAATTCAGCACAAAAATAAACAAAGGTGTATCGCGTGTTCTGCTCCTAACAGTGATGGATTTTATACGAACGACAATTACCCTGCAATAACGCAATACCTCACAATGGAGGGGCACCTCAAAATAAAACAGAAGCTGTGACACTTTACCAGCCCAGGCTATTTAAGCTTCCAGAGTGGTAAAGAGATATCGTAAGTAGTGTGCGAGGAAGCGGAGGCTAGGTGAAAGGGCAGGAGTCCGTACCAGGAAAAAAGTAAGCCCGAGCCAGCCGGCTCTCCCGTCCATTCCGCTCTCAAATGGACATTAAATTGACTACACCTGTGGCAACGAAATACTCCGCGGGAGTACAGAAACGGACGGAATCCGGGGCGCCGCCATTCAGCTGATTTTCCCGTTACAGATAGATAGATAGATAGATAGATAGATAGATAGATACTTTATTCATCCCCAAGGGGAAATTCAATGTTCCTCCAGTATGATATCACATAAACACAAGACAGACCAAGACTAACTGACCAAAAAAAACCACATAATTATAACATACAGTTACAACAGTGCAAAGCAATACCATAATTTGATAAGAGCAGACCATGGGCACGGTAAAAAAAAGTCTCAAAGTCCCAGATAGCCCATCATCTCACGCAGATGGCAGAAGGAAGAAACCTCCAACGTGGCAAAACTTCCCGATGCAGCCTCTGGAAGCACCCGAGCACAGCCAACTGTGAGTCCGTCCGAAAACTTCCGACAACTTCGTGCCTCCGACCAGCCCTCCGACACCGAGCACCATCTCTGCCGAGTGCTTCAACCCCGGCTCCGGCCACCAAGCAACAGGCAAAGCCGAGGATTCGGGGCCTTCCTCTCTGGAGATCTCTCCGATCGCTCAGTAGCAGCGTCAGCAGCACAGGCATGTCAGAAGTTTCGCCAGATGTTCCTCCGTGCTTCACACATCCGTCTCAGTCAAATCAGGATTGTGCACGGCCCCTACTTACAGATAACGGATATTCCTTACTGGAGTGGCCGCTGCGCCCTGCGTCGTCGCGCCGCCATCTTGATGATTTGCCCCCAAGCCATCCGACTACCAACCTACTGACCTCTGCTGTGCCTATTGTCTTGTTTATATTTATTGCAATGTCTGTACTGTTCTGTGTACTTTATGCTGTCCTGGGTAGGCCTGTAGTCTAGTGTAGTTTTTGTGTTGGCTTACGTACTTCAGTGTAGTTTTTGTATTGTTCATGTAGCACCATGGTCCTGAAAAACGTTGTACCGTTTTTACTATGCACTGTACCTGCAGTTATGGTCGAAACGACAATTAAAGAAAAACAACTTGAACTTGAACTTGCAATCTACCAATTTGTAATCTCTGTCCCACAGAGCAGAGTCATCAGATCCGAATGCAAACAAGATCAAAGGCGAATCAGCAATATATCCCGGCAAAGAAACAGCGCCCAGATGGAGCAATGCGAAACATGATTTCAGCATCTTAGGCTCCAGCACCGCGGGCCGAGAAAGCATCTGTGGTTATGGAGCATTTGAGTCTGGCTTTAACCACGACAATAATAAAGCTTCACGGATGCGGAAACAAAAATGTGTTGTGTTGAAGTGTTTCTCATTCATCCCCGTGCCGCTGAGAACTTGGATCAGATTCCCACATGGCGGATGGTTCTCCCCCTGCCACTGGCGAGAATTCGGATTCTCTCAATTCGGATGGCCCATTTAGAAACTAAATCATTTCGAAAGTGATACCTGGAATATGCGGGATTGTGTTCCACAGCTAGAAGTTTCAGCCAATTTTCCAAGTAGAGTGCGGGGAAATATTTTATAAATTATGGGCAAATCTACCTGAGTTTCGCATGTACAAGTTAACATAATTTGCATTCGAGGTGAAAATTGCAAATCACTGGGCAAATTGGGCAGAGAACCAACTGGATTGTAAACGGCATAAACCGTGTCACGAGTACAGTTAATTTAACCACTTCCGTTGTAACGACGACAGATACAAGAAACAAGAGGCAAATAGAAGGGTTGCATTGGAACCAGTTGGACACAAACATAATACCTCAATGGCCAGACCAAGGGGGCCATATTTTCATTACTTTAAATCATGTCAAACTCAAGGCCAAATTGGCCCGCGAGATAATATCTAATTACTATTAAAGCTGGCCCCAGTAATCGAAGCGCCTATGGCGTATGATACGGCTAATGCTGAGTTTATTCAGGTACCAGGTTTTCAGGGTTTTTAATGTTTATTCGGCAGTCTTCTTCATAAGAAACGGAATTTGTAAAGTGAAACACTTTGTAGTTATAGCCCAGACTGAGACACATGAGAGCTGGCTGAAAAAACGGAGGCAACGAAAGCTGCGTTCGCACGCGTCCGACTGATCCAGCCCGCACGAAGCTGCATTTTGCTCAATCCGGCCCGTGAACTAAAATGAGTTTGACACCCCTGCTTTAAATAGTCAATCAGATATAGGTTTGAGTGGGAATCTCTTCACTGTGCCGCAGTAACGGGAGCACCATATTTCATACAGTATTCCTCACAAGGGGTCCAGAGATTTCTGTTTTACCCGATTAGTTGCGAGGGTGGAATTGTCCGCCCTCCAGACACCAATCACACTAGTTTCATCACGTGATGCCCGAACTCAGGCGCCCGATTCAATCACTGAGCCACTCTCCATGCGGAAAAGCACGGAGAGAGCTGGTCGAAAGGAAATTCGGTGCATCATACCGACTTCCCCCCATGTCTACATTTCAGAAGGTCGGTTGTTCCTCTGTGGCTTTACTTTACTTTCACATTCCGCAATCCCGTCTCCGAAGTGACAGGATTTCCTGAACCACTGGATATGTAGGTCGATTCCTTGTTTTCCTGGTCACAGCCTGTAATTCAGACAGTATCCTGGTAAAGCACTCTTTCAAAAGCTGCCGCATACTCATTTCCCATAGGGGTACAACCAGACGACTGCAGGCTGACAAATGTGATTCCTCTGTTCAGGAAATGGGGAGAAGATAGCACTGAGAATCACAGACCAGAGTCTTACTTCAGCGGTGGCTGAATTATTGGACGGACAGGATTTACTAGTATTTGGAGAAACATGGTCTGATTAAGGATTTTCAACATGGCTTTCTAAGGATCATGTCATGAATCACGAACCTGACGAATTCTGTGATGATGTGAAGAAGCAAATTTTTTAATTCCTTTTTTTAGATTATGAGGACACTCAGTCCTCTTTTATTGTCATTTAGAAATGCATGTATGCATTATGAAATGATACAATGTTCCTCCAGAGTGATATCACAAAATAAAAAAAGGACAAACCAGGACTCACACATTGATGAAGGTAGAACAGTGGATGTGTTGCAGATGGACGTTAGTAAGGCGTTTGATAGGGTTCTCCATTGTAGGGTCATCCAAAACTTCTGGGGGCATACGAGTTGAAAAATGTGGCTGTGTGAATACAGAATTAGCTTTCGCAGAGAAGTCAGAGGATGGTAGTATTTGGCGAGTATTCCGCTTGGAGGTCTATGACCATTGGTGTCTCCAGGGGAATCTGGTCTGAAACCACTGTTGCTTGCGACTTTTAAAAATGGCTTGGTTAGGGTAGTTGGGGCGGGATTGAAAGTTTTCAGACGATGCGACAGTTGACTAACTGGTCGTTAGAGTGGAGGATTTTTATTTAGTTGGACCGGAACATTGCTGATCCGTTGGAGCATCATGGGATATGGGGAGGAGTCAGGTGAATGGGGTTGAGTGGGATCTGGGATGAGCGATGATGGAATGGCAGGGTTCACGCAATGAGTTGAATGACTTGATTCTGCTCCCATATCTTATGGTCTTATGGTCTGTACGGGTTTGTTGGAGGCACGGTCGTTGTACAGAGAATGGTGGGTGCATGGAACGCTCCGATAGAGGCGGATACACTGGGGGCATTCA
This sequence comes from Hemitrygon akajei, assembly GCF_048418815.1. Taxonomy (NCBI): domain Eukaryota; kingdom Metazoa; phylum Chordata; class Chondrichthyes; order Myliobatiformes; family Dasyatidae; genus Hemitrygon; species Hemitrygon akajei. Next base: position 658,063 of record NW_027331994.1, on the reverse strand, counting down.
CAACTCTTATTTAGGTACATTGGTGATATAAATAGCAGGCTGTGCTGTAGCGGATGGTTCGATTTATCTTAGGATAGATTCAAAGGTCGGTACAACGTCGCCGGCCGTTGCGCCTGTGATGTTCTGTAATGGTCAATGTCCTATCCTCCCAGTAACTGTCATTGAATACAAAACTGTAAATTAAATCCTACCGAAGGTTTATATGAATTCCTGACTATTCCACTCACTCATCTTCCCACTGAAGGCCAACATGCCACATGCGCTTGTAACATCCGGCCAGCTTGCGTACACACTGTCGGTGAGCTCTGTATTTCGGCGGACAGATTACTCTGTAAAGCAATAGTGGACAATTCTGTTAGCGATCTGTCATTGATCACATACCTTCACTTACAGTAGAACTGCAAGGACAGCCCCCGCACTTGCTTGGATTCAACTCCATCAGGCACGTCCATAACTGATCTTTATTGTCTAAATACCAAGCAACTGGTTTAGCAATTTGTTACCCCTGTTCTCCCTCACACAACATTTATTAGCTAAGTTTGTCTTTCATTTCAGAAATATCTGCTGACCTTTATTTTTCAATCCAGTGGACGTCATTCACATATTCTGTGCGCTCTCCGATATATATCAGCTCCCCGCTTTCATCAGTGATTACGAATGGAAGGGAGAGGCAGGCAGTACAGAAGAAGACTGCACGAGCAGTGTGTCAAAAGGCGTCACACGCCTACGTTGGTGTTCGTATCAGTAATGACTGATCTTTGCCGGCATGCATAGTCTTTCGATGCCAGTTCCGAAAAGCTCGCTATAGCTCTAACTTCAGGGTTTTTGTTTTCAATGTGCACGGGCTGTCTCTGACGATCTGCCTCTCAGAGAACGCGGTGTCAATGCAATTCAATTAAAAGCAGGTTTTAGTCAAAATGTCCCTTGTTCACGAGTGGCAGACAATTGAAAATATTCAACATATTTTCTGCTCAATTCAAAGCTACGTTTCAAAGGCGCAAAGCCATGTGCTTGAAGTGGCCACTCTCAGTGATAAATGATTCAGACAGATGAATGCTAACAAATTTATAGAATTATAATGCCGATTATGTCTTAAATATAAGAGATTACGAATATAACTGAAATCTAGCGAAATTCACTCAAAATTTCGGAGTTGAATAAACAGTCCATGTTTCTGATCGAGCCCCTACTATAGGGTTCGTCCGGGGTATTTATCGCCGGAGTACCTGGTTCGGATGTGGAAGGACACTTTGTTCGGATGTGGAAGGACACTTTGTTCGGATGTGGATGGGCACTTTGTTCGGATGTGGAAGGACACTTTGTTCGGATGTGGAAGGACACTTTGTTCGGTTGTGGAAGGACACTTTGTTCGGATGTGGAAGGACACTTTGTTCGGATGTGGAAGGACACTTTGTTCGGATGTGGAAGGACACTTTGTTCGGATGTGGAAGGAAACTTTGTTCGGTTGTGGAAGGACACTTTGTTCGGATGTGGAAGGACACTTTGTTCGGTTGTGGAAGGACAGTTTGTTCGGATATGGAGGGACACTTGGTTCGGATGTGGAAGGACAGTTTGCCCTCGGGTGCTGCTACACAATACGGGCACCAGTTTTAATTATAAAAAGAGATCGGGAAAATACGCATCATGTTCTCTCCTGGTCCTCAGTTATACGACCATATGTGGCAAAGCTACAGCGGTCACACGGGCAATGAAAGGATGTTTCCGTCCCTTGCTCACGAAAATGTAAAAGGGAACATGCTCTGCTTTGAAATCTAGTGAACATAATGCAAGATTCAACAGGAATATTTTCTGTTGCAACAGAGGTTCCATTCTGAGGACAACGGCATGGAGTACATGGCATAAAAAGTTTCAGAAAGCCCTGGACTACAACATTGTTAAATCTGATCTAATGGAAAGGAACTAAATTACACAGTATGATATTCCAAATGAGTTTGTATAAACGCGGGGAAAAGACATAGTATAGCTCACGGTTAACGAAAGGCACTGGGTAGAGATCCTGCGGGTGCCTGAAACCATTACATGGTCATGAATTCCTGCCATCCTTTCACGTGTTTGTGAAGTGAATGGCATGTTTCCAATCACACCCCACTCCCCCAACATGAATATGTGTTGACTTCACAATACAGAGGATTAGCACGTGACAAAGACATCATTGACATCTGCACATGCTTAAGGGTCCCTGACGTACAGCACGCATTCTGGATTCAGCCGAGTTTTTTACATGAAACAAAAAGATAAGCGAGCCAGGCAGCATCTATTAAGGGAAAATTCCTTTTGTGACTCCCTACCTCATTCGGAGTAGAAAAGAAGTTAACAGAGGTCAGGGTAACGTAATGTGGTTTGAATTGAGACCACATATTGCAAGGTTGTATTGCAAGTATATTCATAAAAGTTTCCCCACATTCGGCATTTAAACGTTTACAGATTTCTACAGACTCACAGTGGTTTGTACATTTTGTCTGATTTTGCACGTTCATTGTCGCATCTCGTGTCATCGGTGCACTTATTTTATAAAACTACTTTGATATTGAACTTCGCCAGTCTTAGATCTGAGTTTCAGTTCTTCATCTACCACAGAGGAATTTAATCTGACGTTATACGTATGAATAGTCACGTAGTGCGTAGAGATAATAATCACTTTGTTGCTGCTTAATCTGATGGTCACGTTTCCATGCAAAACAGAGAGTTACAGAGTGAGAGCTGAAACAACCGCTGAACAGCGATACAAAAACATTACATATTTATGGCGAATAACATTAGGGACGTGCATTTTATTTAGAGAACTTCCCATTCAGTGTAAACAGATATTTCGCCCCATTCTTCAGCTCCTCCCTGAATTTCCTCTGTGTCAGTCCATAGATACACGTGTTGGTGCAGGAACTGAGCAGCGTCAGCATATCCCCGGACACTTGTAGGATAAATGTAGGCGTGTTGTAATATTTGTCTGTGTAAAACACGTTTACCGCTGCCCAGGTCATGGAGTGTACAATACTGGTTATCCACAATAACATGAAATTGGCAGATAGAGCGAACAACAAAACCATTGACTTTCTCCGGTTCTTAACCTCTGGATCACTTTTGTTGTCAGTATTGCTCCGAAGACCACGGCGAACCATATTCGCTGCTATAATAGATCTGGTGGTTAAAACATTGAACAGCAGAATTAAACCAACTGGTAATAATGGGGTCATGATGGTGTCAAATAACTCGTAACCTCTCCACAGGGATGATGTATAGTACTCGGGTTTGGGAATGCACTTCCCTGGCTCTCCTGCCAAGTAAAATGGAAATGACTGAACACAGCTACCTTCGGCCACCGCCACGATCGCCACGGTCGCTGTTCTCTCCGTACAATATCGGGGCCGCAGCTTCTGAAGGCAGATCGCGACGTAGCGATCGAAAGTGAAAACGACCGTCAGCCAAACGGAACAATCCAATGCTGCAATCGTCGGAATAGATCCCACAACACACAGCGGGGGTTTCACCCAAAAAACAGCATACTGATAGAGAGCATTGATTTTATCAAATACAACACCATGGACAACGACCATCAGATCCGCTGCCGCCATGGCCACGAGGTAGCGAGTGATACATTTGGAGAGCCCACAATTTCTGCGAGACAGGATCACAATCGCCACTAAATTAACTGAGAAAAGAGAGATAAAAGGAGACAGTAATTTCTCAATATGTCTCGATTGCTCAGTGTGAGTTTGCTTGCATGGTAAAACTGGTAGTCCATATCGCGCCGTTTAGGTAACAGTCCGCACAATTGTTCGTTTTCCCAAAATGCATTACCGTACATTTCCTAATACTGTATTCCATCTCTCACTTTTGTGCCCATTCTTCCAATATGTCTAAGCACTGCTGCAATCGCATTGCTTCCTCAGCAATATCTACCTATCCACCCATCATTCGTATCATCCGCACACTTTGCCACAAAGCCGTCAGTCCCATCATGGTAATCCTTGGTGGTGGGGAGAAGAAATCCATGGTGGAAATTTGTGTCTGGGATCGCAGGTCAGCGAATTCATGGCAAATGCAATTGAATGTGGATAAATGTGAGGTTATCCACTTTGGTTGCAAGAATAGGAAAACAGATTGTTATCTGAACGGTGGCCGATTAGGAAAAGGGGAGGTGCAACGAGACCTGGGTGTCATTGTACACCAGTCATTGAAGGTGGGCATGCAGGTACAGCAGGCAGTGAAAAAGGCAAATGGTATGTTGGCATTTACAGCAAGAGGAATAGAGTACAGGAGCAGGAAGGTTCTACTGCAGTTGTACAAGGCCTTGGTGAGACCGCACCTAGAATATTGTGCGCAGTTTTGGTCCCCTAATCTGAGTAAAGACATTCTTGCCATAGAGGGAGTACAGAGAAGGTTCACCAGATTGATTCCTGGGATGGCAGGACTTTAATGTGAAGAAATACTGGATCGACTAGGTTTATACTCACTGGTATTTAGAAGATTGAGGGGGGATCTTATTGAAACGTGTACAATTCTAAAGGGATTGAACAGACTAGATGTAGGAAGATTATTTCCTATGTTGGGGAAGTCCAGAACGAGGGGTCACAGTTTAAGTATAAAGGGGAAGCCTTTTAGGACCGAGATGAGGAAATACTTCTTCACACAGAGAGTGGTGAATCTGTGGAATTTTCTGCCACAGGAAACAGTTGAGGCCGGTTCATTGGCTATATTTAAGAGGAAGTTAGATATGGCCCTTGTGGCTAAAGGGATCAGGGGGTATGGAGAGAAAGCAGGTACAGGGTTCTGAGTTGGATGATCAGCCATGATCATACTGAATGGCGGGGCAGGTTCGGAGGGCCGAATGGCCTACTCCTGCACCTATTTTCTATGTTTCTATTTTAATAGTGATTTGTTCGGCGATTGTTGCCGGTCCAATTGTCATGTGTCATCTATATCGAAGATTTGGATAACAATGTGCAAAACCCTGGGAATAAATTTACAGACGTCAATACAATAGTTTGTCTAATGGAGAGCGAGGTCAGCTATCAAACATTAGGCTGCTGTCTTCATCGGTTCATAAATTGTTCCAATAATGGAATTCTGGAGATTAATTGGGACACATGGAGGGTTTTTGTTTGGAATGATAAGCGCGGCAGGAGATTCTCAGCGAACATTAGGGCTCCGTGGAGTCTCGAGAATAGAGGTGTCTGTATTTCAAGAACATGATTCACTGGAAGTGGAACATGAAGTGCACAGAGTGGTTATGAAGCTAGGATCGATAGGCTTCATCAGTGAAGGAAATGAGCAGACAAATTTGGATGGGAATGGAAATGCGCACGTCTGTGTTACGCCTGTGCACAAAGAACTGTGAGCATTGTGGTCACCTTGTAGTTGGAAAGGCTCCCACTGAATTACTCCAAAAAATAATTTACCAGACTGCTTCCAGGATTTTAGAAACTGCTTTGCAGAAAGAGATTGATAAGAGCCGGACATTATTCGCTGCAGCGCAGGTAGATGGGAGTTAATCACACAGAAGCACAGAAAACCACAAGGAACAGAGACAGTGTAAACTCAGTCAGTCTATTCTTACAGGGTTGCGGAATCCTGATCCTGACGGCGCGGGTCTAAATTGAGTGGGAAAGGTTCAGTGGGTATTTGAGGGACAATGTTTATACAAATGGGGCAATTAGGTGAAATATGCTGCGCGATGACGTGGCTGCAGGAGATCCAATAATAAAAGGCAGTTGGACGGGTGAATGGTTATGAAGCGTTTGAAAGGTTGTGAGGCGAACGCTGAAACATCGCGCCGCATCTTATTTGACATGGAATCTTTCGATCAAATCTCCCTTTTTAGTGCTGCATAGCTCTACCCCTCTAGAATAAATTGGCATTATCGTTAATCCTAAATTCAGGGTATTTCCATAGAACACTTTTCCCTCTGGATTAATTTTACTTTTCTCTTGTATCCCTTATGAACTTCCGTTGACCCTTCAGATATCAGATTCCAATGGACTGGCAACCAGGATAGCACATAGCATTTGGCTGAATACACAGGACAGCCACCATAACTATTCCAGATAGAGGACATCATAAATCAAACACAATCACTTTGTATTAAAATCTGAACTGGACTCAGGTTTAATATCAGCGGCAAATTCATTTCATTCAAAAAATAAGTGTGTAAGGTTATGATACAGTACATTAAAACAAACAAGACGAAAACCAATAAAGGCATAAAAGTGACGCACATCATATTTTTAAACAAATCGATGAAAAGAGTTTATTTATTTATTATTTCCTGAGTGATTTTATATGGAAAGATTTGCACAGCAAAACACTTCTGCTCTAAATTGCAGAGTATAATTTTAAAACCACAGTATGTCGCACATCTCGGCATTTCCGTGACCTTACCTGGAATACCAACGGCTGCCAGTGCGGGATAGTAAATTGAGACGATATAATAAATTGCTGGGTATCCCATTTTCTGCCAGAAGCGTGGACGAAAAGTGCCAGCTTCTCCAGGTGTGGTGGTTCGGTGAGCCCTTATACACCAGGAGTAATGTCCCTTAAGCCAATTAATACCCCCTTAGTTACATTAGCCACAGGACAGTGAACAAACAACCAGTGTTTGTTTCGGTCTATTTTTACTCATTGTGACATTGGGTGACACACTGAACTCTTGGCGGTGCATGACAAACAGTGGGTTCGATGTTCATTCAATGTATTTCAGAGGAGTCAGAGAAATAGTGTACCACAGCACAAAAAACTGGACCCATCCAGTCCGTGTCAAATTCTGCCTCGACTTCCGTACCGTTACATTCACGTACTTACCCAAATTTGTCTTAAATGTTACTTCAAGCCCATGTCCACCACTTTCGCTGGCAACTAGTTGCACACTCTCCCCACTCGTGAAATAGAGCTCCCCATCAGTTTCCCTTAAATATTTTACTATTCATCCCTAACCTATGAACGGCAGTTTTAGTCTCACCCAAATAGTGACAAAAGCGTGCTTCCATTTACCCCTCATAATTTGTATGCCTCTGTGCAATCTCCCCACATTCTCATGTGCTCATGATAAGGAAAACAAAATAAATGTCCGAACCTATTCAAGCATTCCCTTTAAATCAGGTCTTCAAGCTTCAACAAAGGTCTTGTAAACTTTCTCTGTATTTGTTCACTATCAGTGATTTCTTTGTGCAGGTAGTTGATTAGAACTCCACACAACACTCCAAACTGAGCAACGCAACGTGCAACGCAATTTCAGAATTACATCCTCAACTCAATAGTCTGATTTGTCAATGCCTAACTGCCCAAAACCCGCTTGACGACCCAATCTCCCTCAGACACCACTATCAATGAATAATGGATCTGTACTCACAGACCCCTTTGTTCACTGCACTACTCAGTGCCGTACTATTCCATGTGTACGTCCCACGCTGGTCAGTCCTCCCAGTGTGCAACATCCCACATGTCCGCATTAACAACAGAGCCAGCGGTGATCACTGCGGCACTCCACTATCATCAGGCCTCCATTCAGAGTGGCGACCATATAACTTCACTATCTGGCTTCTACCGTAGTCATGTTGAATCCGGTTTACCACATCCCACTGAAAGAAAGGGACTGAATATCTGGACTAACCTCCCATGTGGGCTTTGTCAAAATCCTTGTTGATGCCCAAGTCAACGAGATCCGCTGACACGTCTTCATCAGATTTTCCGGTAACTCCTAGAAAAAATGTCTGTAAGATTGCTTAGATATGACGTACCACTCACAAAGCTACTTTGAATTTCAACAATAATGCCATGTCTATCTAGATACTTACCGTATATATACCGTCCCTTCGAGTACCTTGAAATAATTTACCTACTACCGGCTTCAGACTCACCGGCCTGTAATTTGCGAGCCCTTCGCAAGCAGGAAAAAAGGACAATACCTGTTCTCCAGTCACCTGGCCTCTTAACCACGATTAAGGATCTTTTAAATATCTCAGCCGAGACCCCAGAAATTAATGGACTTGCCTCCCACAAGGTTCGCGTGGACAACTTTTCAAGGATCTGGACATTAGCCTCCCTAATTTGATTCAAAACAAACTTATCCGTCTATCTGTCTATATACTATTTATTTATCTGTCTATCTATCTATCTATCTTACTTTCTATCTATCTCTCTGTCTATCCACCTGTCTTCCTAAGTCCCCTTCAGGTTTTCTTCTAGGGCAAAATCAGGGCAGATTCTAAACCTGCTGATTTCCCTCATGTGTTCTCTTAAATGGTGGTTATTCCTCACGTTTGTTATACAGCCCGTCTGCCTAACAAAACTAAAATACCCATTGAAGAGCAAGCTTCTGTAAGAAGGGTGGACTTTGGATTTTGTTCTAACAGGAATATAGGAGCAGAGTACACTCAATACCGCTTCTGAAGGCCTCCCACTTACCCAGCATTCATTTGAACAGATTTGGCAAATTCTATCCCATCAATTTCTATATAGAATCAAAGTCACAGTCAATGTGTTGAAAGTTAAACTCAACTACGAACACAACCTTTATTGTTTCTGACGTTTCTGCAAATTTGATCCTCTCAATTCCGCCGCTCTTCAATGTAGTTAGTAACGTGATCATCGCTTTGGTTTAATTCTGCTGTACTCATGCAGACTCATTGGAGGAGTCATCCAGTCGGGGCTGCCCGATCTCTGTTGTGACACCTTCCATGACTAGTAAAGCCACCCTTTCCTCTTTAATAACTACCTCACCTTTCTATCGTTTATGAAACAACTGAACCGCGGAACATTGAGCTGCCGGCGCTGCCACCCCGCATGCAATTGTTACCAATCGCTATAATCGCATAAACCCACGTGTTGATCCTTCCCTAAATCACTCATTGTATTGAAATAGACGCAGTTCAGACTACGCCCAACCTTTCAATCATGTCTTTTAATGTAGACATAATATCTACATTCCCCACAACTACTTCACTAGATGACCTGTCACACTCATTTCCATATCACCACAACTTCATCTTGAACGTCTCGCAGCAGTACCAGGAAACCTCGAGACAACGAAATTGCCCCGTTGAGAACGTCCTGCCTTCCGTGGAAGAGAGTCCAATGATCCAAATTCTGCATCCTGTCTCCTTCCCCACGTGTTGAACTGTGCCATGTTCATATTTCAAGCGTCAGTGACATGTGGTAAGGGTAGCAATCTCCATACCACCGAACTTGTGGTCCGGCCCTTTAACTTATCACCTAAATACCGGAACTCACTTTACTCGTCTTGTCCATGCATTTGATAAGCCTGTGGTTCAGAACCTTGGCTGCTTTCCTCCATCTCAACACCCACATTAACAATGCTAAGGCCATTATCCGAAATTTCACCGACGCTGCTACCTGCGGGCCATCCTATATTGGAATCTCGCTCTATAACCAATGAATGCCCTGTCATTTAGATAGATAGATAGATAGATAGATAGATAGATAGATAGATAGATAGATAGATAGATAGATAGATAGATAGATAGATAGATAGATAGATAGATAGATAGATAGATAGATAGATACTTTATTCATCCCCATGGGGAAATTCAACCTTTTTTCCAATGTCCCATACACTTGTTGTAGCAAAAACTAATTACATACAATACTTAACTCAGTAAGAACTAACTCAAAAAGCATTAATAATAGCTTTAAAATGTTCTTAAGTCCTGTCAGTTGAATTGTAAAGCCTAATGGCATTGGGGAGTATTGACCTCTTCATCCTGTCTGAGGAGCATTGCATCGACAGTAACCTGTCGCTGAAACTGCTTCTCTGTCTCTGGATGGTGCTATGTAGAGGATGTTCAGGGTTTTCCATAATTGACCGTAGCCTGCTCAGCGCCCTTCGCTCAGCCACCGATGTTAAACTCTCCAGTACTTTGCCCACGACAGAGCCCGCCTTCCTTACCAGCTTATTAAGACGTGAGGCGTCCCTCTTCTTAATGCTTCCTCCCCAACACGCCACCACAAAGAAGAGGGCGCTCTCCACAACTGACCTATAGAACATCTTCAGCATCTCACTGCAAACATTGAATGACGCCAACCTTCTAAGGAAGTACAGTCGACTCTGTGCCTTCCTGCACAAGGCATCTGTGTTGGCAGTCCAGTCTAGCTTCTCGTCTAACTGTACTCCCAGATACTTGTAGGTCTTAACCTGCTCCACACATTCTCCATTAATGATCACTGGCTCCATATGAGGCCTAGATCTCCTAAAGTCCACCACCATCTCCTTGGTCTTGGTGATATTGAGACGCAGGTAGTTTGAGTTGCACCATATCACAAAGTCCTGTATCAGTTTCCTATACTCCTCCTCCTGTCCATTCCTTACACACCCCACTATGGCCGTGTCATCAGCGAACTTCTGCACATGGCAGGACTCCGAGTTATATTGGAAGTCTGATGTGTACAGGGTGAACAGGACCGGAGAGAGTACGGTTCCCTGCGGCGCTCCTGTGCTGCTGACCACTGTGTCAGACCTACAGTCTCCCAACCGCACATCTGTCAAGTAGTCCACTATCCAATCCACCATGTGAGAGTCTACTCCCATCTCCGTTAGTTTGCTCTCTAACCCCAGTCCAGTAGTGAGGTGGAAGACAATGTAGACAAGGGAGGCACTGGAGCGTTTACAGGACTGGACTGTATTCAGGGATTCACCTTCGACTCTGGAGTCCACCATCTGTGCGGATTGGAAATCACATCTCCGCTCGCTGTCAATCAGCACTGACGCGTCACCAGGATGCCGCTGTTGTCACCGACTACATTAAACCCTGCGTAGATGAGTGTTTGCTTATGAAATCTTCCTGTTCAACTCCGGTGAACCAGGTCTGTACGGGAAAACCTGGTATGACTTGCAGAGGACTGTTTTCAGAGCTAAGAAACAGTTCCGAAAGAGTTTAGAGGCGACGTCGGATCCACGTCAACTCTGGCAGGGTTTGCAGCTATGACTTCCGACAAAGCAAAACCCAACATCATGAAGGACAGTATTGTTTTGCTTCCAGTCGAGCTCAACCCCGTTTATGCTCGATTAGAAAGGAAGAATAAAGGTTCAGCTGTGAGGATCCCTGCAGCATCCGGTGACCTTGTGATCTCTGCGTTGGAGGCCGACGTCAGGTTGTCCATCAACAGGGTGATCCCTGCAAGGCGGCAGTCCCCTATGGAGTACCTGGTAAGGATCTGAAAGCTGTGCCATCCAACTGGCAGGGGGATTGAGACATTTTCAATGGCATTGCTGCAGCTGGCAATTCGCACCTTCGTCAAAAGGGCAGCAAATATACCAGTGCCCAGCCAGATCAGTGAAAGCTGCCTTAACGAATATTGTCCAGAGCACTCACGCCTACGGCGATGAAATGCTTAGAGATGTAGGTCATGTCTATAATCACCTCCAGTCTCAGTAAGGACCTGGACCTCCTGCAATTTGCCTACGCCACCATAGATCTATAGCAGAAGCATTCTCAGTGAAACTCCTCGCAGCCTTGGGTCACCTGGACAGTACAAATACCTACGTCAGGATGCTTTATATTGGCTATGGCTCAGCGTACAACACCATCATTCCCACAGTGCTGTTCGGAAAACTACAGACCATGTGCCTCAGTGACTGCAATCGCTCGTCCGTCAGCTGCAACCGCCTTGCCGAAACTTTGATGTTCCTTCTACCCCGGAGCCTCGGCTGGCGACACCGGCATGGAATTGGTCGTCTACAGGGCAGCGCAGGGCCGCTTCCCGGTGTCACGTCGTCCGGGACGTTCCTTGTTATGTCGGAAAACGGCCGGTCAGTGAGCTCCAGGAGCAGGAAACATAAACGAAAAATGACAGTTTGAGTGCCGCTGAGGATCCGAGGCTTCAACAGATCCCCATCCACCTTGGGAAGAAAAAAACCGAAAGAAATGAAGTAAAGTTGTTTCTGTGGATGAGCTTGAAAGGGGAACCATTTGGCGCCATTTTATCTCCTCCTCCCCTAAACCCCTCACCCCCTTCCCCAGATTCCTTAGCTGCTCCGTGGGTGGTGTTTTCGGCATAATCTGAATTTCTGCTTAAACCACGCACTTCCTCCAGCTAGTGTATGGAATACTTATGGCTCTTGATGTTATTTTCAATGAGGGACGCTTTTGCTTGTTAGATCAATATTGCCCCACTCAGTCTCACCAAACAACACGCGAATCGTAGCCTTCTTGCAATATTTAACTCTGACTTGACAGTGACACGACCCCCGTTTCGGAGAAGTATTTATAATCTGATTATTTAATATTCGAGCTATCAGTTTTCTAAATAAATTCAGTATTTGTCAGGTTTGTGTTTCTTGTCCGGAATCCTGTCACTCGCAGTGAGTTCCATTTGACCTACAACATGTTGAAGATGCTCCACTGTTACAGCACTAATATATTTACTCTGTTTGCCGGATATCTGTACAGTGTTAGAAACGATCGATATGACATGAAACAGCGGACAGTGTCGGGCTTTGTGAACTCGGTGTCCGAACGTGCACTAAAACACGTCACTGTGAGTTTTACCGCTCTGTACAGACACAGTCACTGCTTTCCATATACAGGTTGGTCTCTGTAACTCTCCACCTCAGTCAATGCCCACATCCCTTTTCCACTTCAATTCTCTATCGCTCGCTCTACGGCTCTGTCGCAGTCTGTTCTGATCACATGACTACTGTCCTTCGGCTCCTAGTAACACGGTCTCGCGCTTATTCTTTGATCACGAGCAGAGCCGGATCCCCGTCCATTCGTGTGCCCGAGAACCTCTTGAGCGCAGATATCGCATTCGCTCCGTTTCTATCCGCAAATTCTGGTGCCCGCCGCTCTGTGTTAGTCATTTGCCGCTCTCATATGTTTGTCCCTATGAACTTCAATGCATGCAATCGGATGATAGACGTTTAACCTTGCGAAACGTATACCGACTCCCTGATCTTAACTCTGCCGCTCATAATCTCATAAATATATAGCATAGCTCCTCTCGGACACACAAAATAAACCAATAACCTGATCCTGTCCACACGGATTCTAACAGGCGTAATATGGAAAATATCACCTGCGCTGTATTCAGAGCCTCGTTACTGAAGACAAATGGAAAGTACCCATTAAGCTCTACAATTTCTTTGCCCCTCATCACTACCTCACCAACATCATTTTCCAGTGATCCAGTATTAACCCCCAGCTCCCTTCTACACATTACATAACGGAAAAGCGTTTTAGCTTCCTGTTTTATGTTATGGCCTTGTTTACTCTTAGTTCGTCTTTTCCTTTTTTATAGCCTTTTGTTGGAAATTAAAAGCTTTCCAATCATCCTTCCCCCTGAATTCTGCGTCCTTATCTGCTCTTTACTTGGCCTTTATGCAGTCCGTAACTCCCCCTGTCGGCCACAGTTGCTTACCCCTGCCATTTGACAGCTTCTTCCTCCGTGCGACATATCGATCCTGCGCCTCGTGAACTATTCCCAGAAGCTTCAGCCATCTCTGCTCTGCCGCCATCACCGCCAGTATCCTCCTCTGATCGGCCCGGGCAATTTTCTCCCTCGTGCCCCTGTAATTCCCTTTATTCAGTAGAATGATGAAGAATTCTGTAACTTACCCACCCACCCCCAGCACCCCAGCAGAACATCTCTTGCAAACAGCAGTAACTGAGTGGACGGACATATTGTTCTGTGGATTACAATCACGTGTAAATTCATTTCCAGCGAATGAAACTCACATGGGTTTAAACACATTTAGCTGAACAGAGTTTTCATGAATACTATTTATAACAAAGTGGACATTGTTTTCAATGCTGAAATTTACTGCCCAACCCACTTTTGTCTGATGTGACGGTCCCCTTTGCTAATTCGCGGATACAGATTTTGCACAAGTGAGCGACCTTCTCTATTTCACACGGCGGTTTATAGTGGACTCTTGCTGGCCGTCGCTGACCTGAGCACAATTTTGTCAGCAGGCGGGAGAGTTTATTTTCCAAATGCTCGAACCAGGCGTAATGGACCGAGAGGCTGGAGAATGTTAACACAACTGGGATGCTGGAAACTACTTTGGAAGAGCTGAGAGGTATTGTGACCCAGGCCTATGGAGTGATATTTTGTCTTTCCTCAAGACTGAAGCAACAGCTCAATATGAAGGGGCTGAGGGGTAACTTTGACTCTTGGCCACTGATTTTATCTCCAGTAAACAAGTCAAGTGCGGCACCATGAATTTGACTTTAATACCATACGGGTTGCTGGCCTCAGGTTACGAGGAGTAAAACGGTTTTTAGAAATAAACTCATCATTTAAAGGCTAAGGAATCGGTCGGATGAAAATTGAGTTTTAGAGTCATAGGTTACGGAAACCGACCCATCGCCTCAGTTGCTCCACGCCCAGCGAGCTGGTCCCATTTTCCCTCACTTTGCCAGTATCCCTCTGAACCTCTGAAATCCTGGCAAGTATTGAGATGGCTTTCTAAGTGTTGCCGATATTTCCACCTTAATCGCCACTTCTGACAGTTCAGTCAAAACATGTCCCGGCCTTTATATGAAGGAACTGCCCCCATGTCAATTTTAAACCTCTGTCCTTTGATCTCTCTCGTTTTTATTCTTGTTTACCGCAGACCAATAATTGCTGCACAAATTAGCAGCAATACGGAACGTCATATGCTTGTCACTGGAAAACGGGGAACTCATTCGGCAGCTCCTCAGCCCCCAGACCCTGTCACTTTATCCCGCTGCTAATTCCGGCCTGGGTCATCTTCCATTTTCCATTATTTCCTTCAGGCTGTGTCACCAGACAATCAAATCTCGCTTATTTTGCTTCTTTAGGAAATTGGCTTCTCCTTTCGGAACGAATCCCTTCAGCCGACTGGCGGCCTGATGCTCACACTGACAGTCAGGTTTGCCGCATGTTCACAATTTTTGAAGTATTTTTCATGCAAAATAAAAAAAACTGTTTAATTTCTGAATTTCAGGCGTTCTTGTAATAGATCTGCCTGACAATAAACAGTTCCATTGTTACTTTATGTTTCTTCAGCACATTCCGACACTCTTTTCCTTCTGCATTCCACAAACTTTCCGTTCATTTATTTTTCCTGATGCCAATTTATTCCAGTTGTGCACAGGGAAACGTGTCAACAACAAATTGTGTCATTAATGACTCTATCGCTCTCTTTGGAACTCCCACCCCCACCCTCTACTTTCAGTTAGTTGCATTCCCACCCACACTGTTCTTGCTCGCCTTGTCTCAGTTTTGTTTTCATTCCACACAGCACGGCTCTTTCAGCCGACACCGCGCCAGTAAAGTCTCTTGCTGTTAACATTTTTGTTCTTCGTCCGTCCTTCCAAATTCTCCTCTCAATCTCAAAGCCAGTAATATCACAGACAGGTCCACCCATCTGTTATTTTCAGGAAAAGAACATCACCGTTGCCTAGGGTCCCGGGGTTTGGCTGATGAGTTGTTATGCGCCATCACTTGCCGCATGACTTTCCGTGAAGGAATGTGGCAGCAATGATTGTCAGTCTGAGTCGGAAAGGGACAGCGGCATCTATCGACGCTCCGGGGAACTGCAGTTTCGAAACTCGGATGCCAGCCGCTGTTCAGTCGGGACAACGACAGTGGAGCTCTTCCCTGGTTGTGGACTGCAGGGTACTCGATGTTAGTCTTCGCCCTCTCCTGAATCATTATTTTTTACATTATTCCGTTGTATCTCCAGTCTCCACATTATAGCTGAGAACAGGTATTTCCATTTGAGCTCATTGTCCACTCACTGTGCTTCATTTCCTCAGCCAGTTCATGTGGACCTTCACTTAGGCTTTGCTTTCTGTCTCCACCAAACCATATATCATCAATGTAGTGAAAACTCGTGCACCAAGTGAGAGATTGGGTGGCTCATGGATCATGATATTCAGTCGGACTTGGTAAACGCCCATAAACTGAGCATGGAATGGTAAAACGACGTCATTCTCATGTCACAGTGTATCCATCATGTAAACCTTGATCCGGTAAGATTGAGAAAATGAGCATTTCCATCTTCATAACGGCTTCGCATTGTCCCTCTCCTTGTGAAACCCTCTCGATCAAAGTGGCAATATCTGGCAGAGCCGCAGATGAACAGTTAGACAGGCAAACAGACAAGCAGGCAGGTAGAAGACAGACAGACTGACAGTCCAATAGACAGATAGATAGATAGATAGATAGATAGATAGATAGATAGATAGATAGATAGATAGATAGATAGATAGATAGATAGATAGACAGACAGATAGATAGATAGATAGATAGAAAGAAAGACAGCCAGTCTGTAAATCGGTAACCAGGAACGAGACTAGACGAAGGGAAGTTCGTTGTTCTTGCCATGTGCTCGCAGGAATGGAAGTTCCTCCTCCAGGCTGACTTAATTAGAGCAAATAAAAGCGGACGCAATGAGTTGTTTATTGCTTCTTTTGATGATGATCTGCTGGACCTGAGTCCATGTTCAAGGTCCAAGACTGAAACATAGACTCGGAGAACTCGTCCAGTGAACCAGACTTCGTAGAAAGAGAAACTAGTTAACACTCACCCTCGGGACTGTTATTGGGTCAATAACGGTTCACAAAGAAAGCCAACACCTTACGTGAACTTACGCTAAATCTTCCACTTCTGCCTTCAGTGAATTCTGACCGTCCATTTCCTTGTCCGTCCCTGCATCAGCACTCTCCAGAACCTCTCACACTTTGTGAATATTCCAGCTCTACTCATCCATGGAGCGGAATCAATATGTACATCAATATTCACCCCTGTTTGCCCTTCGAGGATCATCTGACAAGCTGATCAATTCCATACCATATCTGACGACCCATTGACTTAAAACCACACGGAGCAGCTGGATACGTGAAAGGCTGTTTATGTGCGTCATTCGATTCAGACCATTCAATGGATGTGCACAACGGAGGACAAAATGAAACGGAGTATACAATGTCGTGTTATATTTGCCGTGAAAGGTCAGTTCAGATCGTCCAAACAAGTAAATGCGACTTTCTACCTCACTGTCAACAGCGCTATCAATTTTGTGCATCTGTAAAACAATTGTCATTTTTCGTACAAGTGCAATAAATGTAGAAGGTTTAAACATTTGAACCAAATGGAAGGTCGATTGAAATGCCTGGCTTCACGCTAGCGCGAAATGGATGAGTGCTGGTTCACTGTGTGAGGGACTACATCAGTTTGATGCACAAACAAAATGCCGGAGGATCTCACCAGTTCAGGCACATCTATGGAAAAGAATACACTGCTGACGTTTCGGGCTGCGACTTTTCAAACGGTCGGAGAAGATGCCGGAGTGAAAAGGTTGAGTGATGGGAATGCGAAAAGCATGAAAGTGACAGGCGAAGCCAGGTGCGTAGGTGGGGGAGAGGGGTGGCGAATTATGTGACTGGAGATATTTGGAAACGGCAAAAGGTCTGGAGAAGAAAGTATCCGATAGGAGAGGAGAGTTGATCATGGAAGAAAGGGAAACAGGTCGGGCACCAACAAGAGATGATAGGCAAGTCAGGAGAAGTGTAAGTGTCCAGTGTGGTGAAATAAAGAAGAGAGAAAAGGAAGGGGGAATACCAGAATATGGAGATATCAATGTTTATGCCATTAAACTGGAGGTTGCCCCTCCAGCATGTGGGTGGCCTCATGATGGCGCAAGAGGAGGCCATGGACCGACATGTTGGCTCGGGATGGGGATAGGAATTGAAATGTTTGCCCACCGGGAAATTTCACTTGATGTTGATGGACATGAGGTGCTCGACGAAGCGTTAATTAATTTGAAGAAGACGTCTAGGCCAGAAACATCGACTGTTGATTCTTGTCCATAGATGCTGCCTGATCTGCTGAGTTCTTCCAGCAGTTTGTGTGTGCTACAATTAATTTTATTCACGGTTTGCATGTGTTCAGTATCGGCGTCATCAGATTCAATTGCAAGATCCATAACCGAGACGATTTCCTCAGTGAACAGAGCAGCCTGATAACGGTTCACAATTGCTCAATGACGACCAAGTCTATGGAGCCAAGGAATGGACATCGCATGATCAACAATGACAATCATGAAAACGGGAGCTGACCCTAAGAGTATTTCGTAACAACATTCACTGATTGCTAGAACCGTCATTTCTTTGTCTTTGAGATTTTGCAAACTCTTCACAATTGGGATTTTACTTGAATTACGTCATTTTTATTTTTACCCCAGCTGTTGGAAGACACGTCAGCCTTGTGTAGTATTGAATATTCAGTGTGCTGGAGCGAGTATAAATGAATGACCGTGGTGATTCATCAGCTCAGAGTTTCTTCAGCGAGATCGCGGGCAGCTGGAAGACAGGCTGAATCTCACACAGCATGCTTGAAGTATTTTCCCGCGTGAGAAAGATATGGTTCATGATCATCGCCGTTATCGGCGTTCCTGGTAAGAACACAGGCGAACTAACAATTGTGGTTTTGTGTGCGCGGTCTGTGAACTCGTTCAGTTACCGACAGCGTTGTGATGCCGGTACCTCAATGAGTGCGGTGCAGACATTGTGATAAATCTCTCTGTACGTTCAGAAATCTCCTTGCTGTTTAATCCGTGCACTCGACTGAAGATCAACTGGCGGTTGAAATAGATGCAGAGTAGAAGATCGGAGATATGATTCATGGCAGGCTGTTGAAGTAAACTCCGATAATCCCGAGCTTCTGCGCCTTTACGGACTAATAGTGTTATTCCGTATCAATAGAACAACATGCTTTAAACTCAAATTTAAATTATTGCGCAGTGTTTTCAGAAATCGCTGCAAGTTTGAAGGGAATGCACGAAGCGGATCTTCGGTGAGATTCAGCGGGGAGAAGTAGACATCTGTTGTGATACACTCACAATGAAAAAGTGTGCAGACGACGTTACGGGCCGAGCCCCCTCAGCCAGTCCGTCCTGCTGAAGCGTCTCGGCCTGAACTGTCGACTGTACCCTGTTCCATTGACGCTGCCTGGCCTGCTGAGTTCCTCCAGCATTTTGTGTGCGTTGCTCGGATTTCCAGCATCTGCAGGTTTTCTCTTGTTTGTGATTGGATTACATTACTTGCGAGTTAGACTCCGAAACATCGGGAGTTTCCAAAATTAAAATACGGTTCTGCGTGCGTTTGCGTGCGCCAGGATTTGTTCCCCCGAGAAGTGAGGCGACATTGAAGAGCCAACCCAGCAGGGTCGGTTGGAGGTCAGACGGGGCAATATGCATACGATATCATGACATCCTCTACTGCCATGATGAGGCCAAACTCAGGTTGGAGGAGCAACACCTCATCTACCGTCTGGGTAGCCTCCAGCCTGGTGGTATGAACATTGAATTCTCCAATTTCCGGTAATTCCCTCCCCCTCCCTTTCCCCTTCCCCTGTCCCTGGTCCCTCTCTGTCTCTCTCCCCTTTCAACTTTCTGCTTCTTTATCTCTACAGTTCTTTCATGCTTATCCCCTCCCTCTCCCCCCTTTATCTTTCCCCTGATGGGTTTTCCACCTGTCGTCTCTGGGCCCTACCCCCTCCCCTATCTCTATTACTGGGCTTTGGCCCTCTCTTCCCCCCATTCCTGATGAAGGATCTCGGCCCGAATCGTTGTCTACTCTTTTCTCACGGATGCTGAGTTCTTGCAGCGTTGTGTACGTATGCATACGATACTCTGCTCTAGAACAATAAACATCGAATCATTCAGAATCATCCTGCAGCAATCTGGAAACAAAACTAAAAGAGACAGATGTCTTGAAGGCCCTATATTGCCTTCCATTTGGAAATTTGGTAGATTGAGCACTCTCGTGCAAAATAGCTGAGAATTCAGCGGGTCCGACAAGATCTTTAAAATAAACGGAAGCTGAAGCTCTCTGACCGGATACCGTGCAATGTGCGCAGTAACTGCGGGTTTACATTGATTTCCCCAAAGCGCCCTCAGCGATTAGTTGACAAACCATGACACTCTTCCAGTGGCGAGTACTGTACCCTTCCACCCAGCATGTAGTTGTGCGAGGCAGCTTCCACTCACGCGCCACACGCTTTAAATCTTCAGAAATAAGTTGTCTGCAAAGTATGATTGTTGTCAATTCCCAGCTTATCTCTTTCCTGTGACATAGGGAGCGGCGAGAGAGTAATTATCATTCTTTTTGCTGTTTCCCAGTGAACTTAGTGGCTATTGTGATCCTATCCCGGGGCAAGTGCGGCTTCTCTAGCTGCACCACGCGCTACCTGGTGGCCATGGCAACGGCGGATCTACTGACCATCATCTTTAACGTTATATTCTGGCGGGTCAGTTATTATTACTTCCCCGGGACTTTCCTGGACATCACCCCCGTGTGCAGTGTGATCGCTGCCCTGGCAGAGGCAGCCACCGACTGTTCTGTCTGGTTCACCGACATGTTTACATTTGATCGGTTTGTCGCCATCTGTTGCCAGAAGCGAAAAGCAAAGTATTGCACCGGGAAAACTGCGGCTGCGGTTCTGACAACAACCGGCGTTGTGATCTGTTTTGAAAACGTGCCCTACTTCTTTATATATCACCCAGTGAAAGTGATTGACAATATATCCTGGGACTGTATTACAAAGCCGGGTCTCGGTGGGTGGGATATGACTGGCTTTCTACCGTGCTTGTGCCATTACTCCCGTTCGTGTTAATACTACTCTTCAACGCTCTGACAGTCAGACACATTTTAGTGACGAGTCGCGTCCGTAAGGGTCTGAGGGGTCAGAACAAGGCGGAGAACCGCAGTGACCCGGAGATGGAGAGCAGGAGGAGGTCTGTGATCTTACTTCTCACCGTCTCTTGAAGGTTCATCATCCTGTGATCGGTGAATATTGCCGAATTCCTGTATTACACCATTGCCAGGTTGGATCCAAATAATTACAACGATTCGGAAGACATACTTCAACATTCCGGATACACGCTGATGATATTAAGTTGCTGCACAAACACTTTAATTTATGGGGTAACTCAGTCCAAGTTCAGACAGCAGTTCATCAGCGCAGCGAAATATCCGCTCACGTCATTTTCATATGATTTGATTTATTACTCTGCCAATTATTTATTTTCCAATTTTTATTTTTGATCAGAAAGTCTTTCCTCCTTTTTTGGTCGCATCCTCAGAATGGACTGCCCAGTCTTTTTTTTTCTCTCCTTTTTTTCATATAGTGTAGCGGTTTTTTTTTCTTCTTCTTTTTAAATTTAATGTCTGTTTTTCTTTCTTTATGAACTGATAAGAGGATAATTAGCTGTTTTCTTTTTTATTATATACTACATATTAGCTAAATACTATGCATGATTTTGACAATGTTTATTTCACTTTCTGTTTGCATTATTATTGATATGCATATTTGAGATAATTCTCCTTTTGTTTGTAAACATGCTTTTGTTAAATCAATAAAATTAATAACGAAAGAAAGAAAGAAAGAAAGAAAGAAAGAAAGAAAGAAAGAAAGAAAGAAAGAAAGAAAGAAAGAAAGAAAGAAAGAAAGAAAGAAAGAAAGAAAGAAAGAAAGAAAGAAATATCCGCTCACCTCAATTAGACAACTAAATATCTAGCCTATTCTTACAGGCGATCGCTGTGTTCTCACCGAGACACTACAGAACTGTTGTCAGCCGAGACCGCGACAGCCGGGAGAGTTAAACTCGTTTAGAAGCCCAAAGAGACTCAGCACCATTCGGCTCACGCATCCCACCATCTCCACGTTCTACCAATTATCACTCTCATCCGACGTTTTATTCGCGCTCTCGTCACTGCCACGCCCCTTTCGATCAGGATAGAGCGGGTCAGGGTTGGAGGGTATTCAAGGGAAGAAGGTACCATCCCAGGGGAGTGCAGTGAATTACGACTTCAGTTTGCACAAAGCCTTGCGTCCGAGTAGATTAACGGGTGAGTTATTGGGTCTGACTAATGTTTCTTCAATCCCTCCACCTTCTACACTAATCTCTACGGGCTGGGAAAATGGGTCGGTCATGGGGAGTCCGGTTATCCGCACGGTCTCCATGCTCCGTGGCAGTACTCTCAGGCAGTGCCACAGAGGGGCTTACGGACGGAATCGACCAGGACACAGACTCGTTTCTCAGCGATTTCTACATCCGGGAATGGATCCTCCTGCGGCTTCTCATGGAGCCCGATCAGAGCCGGTTGTATCGTCTTCCCCTCGTGGCCTCCCTACTGGGACCTGAAGGGGTTATGCATAGTGAAATGAGTCACTTCCCAGGGGTATTCGCAGATCATCCTTTCTCCCTATCCTATCCTATCCCTTCCCTCCACGTCGCCTCGGATCTCTCTGGCCTAATGCCCCTTTCGTGCACATTTCCTATATACGCCCTGCCTCTCGTCGCGGGGCCTTGGCCGAACTCCCGCTTTCCACTCCCCTTTTTGTGTGTACTGCCCCCTTTCTCCCGTGATCTTAAACAACCCATTTCGTTCCATGTCAATCAGGGTCTCGGTTACCACATTCAGTTGCTGGGTCTGCCAGCTCAGATTTGGCGATTAAAAGGCATGGGCGACATCGGGTCGGAGGCTTTTCGGGAAGGTTTGTCCAGCCCACTGGGCATTTTGCTGGTCCAGGGGTGTTTCCGCATTTGCGTCCCGGGTGTCTTTGAACCGAGCGATGACGTCAGTGACGGTCTTTCCTTTCTTTTGCACTCGTCGGGCAACTTCTCCGAAGCCCCCATGTTATCGAGCTGCGGCAAGGATAGGGGCATTTAAGTTCGCGCACCCTCGTTTCCATAGCCTGTCGGGCATCCTCGCCGACTGACGGTGGCCAGTCTCCCTCGGGAGTAGCCTCGGCAGGAGAAGTTGGTCTCCGCCCCAACCCAGGAAGTTCCGTATATTATCTCCGTGTCCTTATTCACTGAGGCCGTGTTCGGATCGGCCAGGCGTCGTTCATGGGGGCGTCCTTTGTTCTTCTCCAGTTCGCTTGACCAAGACTTACTGACCTTAGGGAAGAGAGGGTAGAAGTCGGGAACAGCGGGGCTGACTGTGAGCAGGTTTGTGCTTCGTTAGGGGGTTGCTCTGTTAATGAACCGGAGTACTGAAATTAACGTATATTTCACCGCGCTTTTCACCTGCTCTCGGAATCTGGACTGAGTGGCGGTGTAAATGAATGTGTTCGTGGAGCAAATATCCGGCATAGGCGGAAATAATTTCCGAGTCATTCCCCGGTGTTCCTATCCCGGTGATGTGACAGTAGATAAATTCTGCAACATTCGTCAGCCACAGGAGGATGAAGCTGCAGGCGAGGGTGAAGAGCAAATCCACAGACCCTCTTCCGGCTCTCCATCTCCGGGTCGCTGTTGTTTCCCCCCTTGCTCTGACCCCTCAGCACCCTACGGACCCGACTGGCCACTAAAATGTGCCTGACCGTCAGAGCGTTGTGCGGTAGAATTACGCCGAATGGGAGGAACGGAGTCAAAACTATGTCAAACCAGTCATACGCCACCCACGCCGGTTCAGTGAAGTGATTTGGCTTCGGATAACAGAACCATGGTACATTGTTAATGATCTCTCTGTAAGTGAAGTAGAGTGGGCCGTTTTGCAGACGGAACAGACCGCTAGATGGCGCTAGAACCACGGCCGCCGTTCTCCCCGTGCAGTACTTTGTTTTCAGTTTCTGACAGCAAATGGCAACAAACTGATCGAAGGTGAAAGTGACGGTGAACCAGACGGAACAGTTCACGGCAATGCGGGACAGGACACGGGGAACAGTGCACACAGAGGTGACGTTCAGGAAACAACCGGGAAAATAATGATAATTGAGTTGATACAAACCGGCCTCAGTGATAATGACCAGTAGATCCGCCGCTGCCATGGCCACCAGGTACCGCGTGGTGCAGAAGGAGAAGCCGCACTTTCCCCGTGACAGGATGACAATCGACACTAAATTCACTGGAGAAAGAGAACGGAATGACAGAAAAATATGATTCGCAATCAGGCACCCCCAACTTAATCGCCTTCCACTATCTATCAAGGGTAAGGTTGAGTTACTGTTAACCTCAGATTCACTGCTATCGGATTCCGATGATTCACCACTCACGATCATTAAAGAATTTCATCTGTTATCCGTCGTGAACAGTGTATTCATTCTTCTGAAATTTTGCCTCCTCGGACTCGACTGCACGGTACAAGATACATATTCCCTGCACCCAGACTGTCAATCATAGAATCATAGAAATCTACGGCGCATTACAGGCCCTTCGGCCCACTATGTTGTGCCGACCATGTAATCTCTGACGGAGATTATCTGCAATATTTGCAAATCATTCATCTTGCTCAGTGTGAATGAATGCACAGGTCATTGTTTGAATGAAGCAGCTTCGTGACAGAGCCTCCAGTCCACGTAATCCAATCCCCGTCACAGTACAGCCACGTCAGAAGCCAAGATGGTGAACATTCCTCTATTGCGAGTAGGTATTTCTTAAGCAAGGAGCACAAGTTGCACGCGGTACAACAATTTTCGTCTCATAATGTCGAGACGAATTTGGAGTAGGGAAACATGACTCTGACAGTGGGATAAAAGTTACTTGCTGCGAATATCAACTGACCATCTCTGAATCTGACTGGTTGCCCTATTTACACGTGAACAGTGAACAGTGTTCCAGGCGATCTGAGAATTGGCACACGAGAAATTTCCAATGTATTATGCTAGTCGCTATTTTGGTAGCACTTCGCTTTTAATTTTCCACATACAGTACATTTATCCACGTTACTTTTTTAATTGCCATGGATTTTCGCACACATCGAGATTCAGTAAATTGCACTGGATCATCCCGGTGTTCTAATAATTCTCCACATCGCCCAATTTCACCTCGCGGGAACGCCAGAACAGAATAAAACGCCCGGTCCCGACCTATCCGACAGAATCGATACAGTCTATATCATGACATACGGGTTCCATTCTGTGCGGTACCGCACATGTGATTGACTGTTACCCTAAAAAAGGAATAATTTGTTGCCAACATCTGTATTTTTCGTCTGACAACGATTGTTCAAATGCAAACTCGCAGGTCACTGCCTATTCCACGGGGGAAGTTATCCGAGATAATACTTATAATTTCATACTTTATAGGGAATTAGAGAATCGTTCCTGTTATTGCTGATGGACTAGACAGTTCAGAGAGGTGGGGCAAAAAAGGGATAAAAGGGTAGGGAGAGGTGTGGAGAGAGGATAGGGTGCGGAGAGGGGTGGGGAGAGGAGGATAGGCTGGAGTGATACAGGTGGGGGAAAGAGATGGAGAGAGAAGAGGGGACAGGGAGGGTAGGAGGGGACTGAGGAAGAGAGAGGCTGAGGGAGTGGGTAGTGGGACTCATCTCCTCTCCTCACCTTTTCTTTCTTCTCTCCCCTCCTCAATCTGACCCCTCGCTCTCCCCCACCCTGCAGAAAATGGTGGTGATTCACGCCAACCAGCCCGCACCGCCAGACCTCGCCTCCATCTTCTCCGGCAAGCCGGCGCCCACTCCAGCCTTTGACGGGCCCCAGTGACACGTCCCTCTACTCCACGGGACAGCCTGAACGATTCGGGCCGAGAGATCTGAGGCTCGGCCAGAAAGAAAAATCAAGGCGGGATTTTGGAGATGGAGGGGGGAAGGATGGTAACGGTGCTAGTCACATTCCTCCCCGTGGGAACCCCCTACAACCAGCTCCCTTGTTACGAGCCGCCCTCTCCCACCCTCGGCATCCCGTCACTCCTGAAACACTCCGATCTCTGTCCCCTCGCTCTCCCCTCTATCACCGCCCATCTCACCCTGGCCGGCAGCCATTTTGTGATGGTTACATTGACAACCGCTCTCCCCGCATCATAGAATGGGGCAAACCCTTTTCCTCACCTTCCACTAACTACCCTCCCTGTTTATTCCATCTCAACTTCTCATTCCTCTCCTTTTTCTCCCACCTCGCTCTCCCAACTCTCTAATTAACCAAATGTCTGACAGCCATTTTGTCACAGTGTGAGACCCTCCCTCCCACTTCTTCCACCAGGAGGTGGGTCACTCCCTCACACTCACTATCTGGTCACCCTCATTCCCATCCCAACACTAGCAACCCCCCCACCCCCCCCCCCCGCTCTCCTCTCCCAACCACCTCGATGCTCTGCACCTTATGTTGGTTCGCTGCCATTTTGCGATGACAATTTTCCCCTCTCCTCATCGCCCTCTTTCTCTCTCTGTCACCCAGCGAGTCTCTCCCCTACTCACCCCATCACTCCTGGCACCCTTTCCCCTCTCTGTCCCCTTGCCTATACTCCCGCCATCCACCACGTCTTGGGGGTGACCATTTTCTGATGGGATATTTCGCTCCCTCACCCAATCCCTTCCCTCCGTCATGCAGTGAGTCGCTCCCCTCTCCCTCCGTTGAGACACTCAACTCTCTGTCCAATCAGCCCTGACCGCGTCCCGACCCCTCGCTTCCCTTTTCCACGTCCACGCTCCCACTTTCTTGCAGCTCGTCTTATTTGCGAAGGAAATGTCACCACCCATCCTTCCTCCACTATTGAAAAATTCACTCACCCCACACTCCCCATCCTGTTCCTCCCCACTCCCTTCCGTCCTATTACACCATCTCCCTTCCAATCCCATTACTTCCCCTCTCTCCCCCGTCCCATCACTCCTGCTCCCTTCCTGTCGCTTCACTCCTTCTCACACCGTCTTTATCTTCTCCATGTCGGCCACCAGTTTGTGACAGGAACTTCCGCCCCTCCACTTTCCGTCCCCTATTGAGTCAGTGACTTCGCCACGATCACTGTCTCATCAGTCCACTCCTCTTCCTCCCAAACCCTCCGCCGCTCCTCCCGAAAACCCACATGTATATGTGTATGTGTGAATATCTGAGATACATACATTAGTTTATTCAACGACAAAATTATTAGAATTAAAACATACATACAATAGCAAAACTATATAAATCACAAATTAAAATACTGTTATTACAATCAATAACACACTCAATCCCGGGATTGTATCCATGGGCACCGCATGTTCCTTCGCCATAGATTCTGAGTGCGACAGTGGCCATTGTAAGTCAATGTCTCACTCCATCCCTTCCCGGCGCTCACTTCAAACAAGGAATCACTAACCCTAAACTGCCCCGTCAGAAATTTTAAGCGAAGCAGCGGACATTTTATGACAGAGCGTCACTCTCTCCCTCCCTGAGACCATTTTCTCTGGTGACAATGTTATATCGGCGCGTCACTCTCTCCCCGGTGACAATATTATGTCGGCGCGTCACTCTCTCCCCGGTGACAATATTACGTCGGCGCGTCACTCTCTCCCCGGTGACAATATTACGTCGGCGCGTCACTCTCTCCCCGGTGACAATATTATGTCGGCGCGTCACTCCCTCACTGGGGACAATTTTATATTCTGGCTTTAATCCAGAATCCTATTTTTAATCTGCCCATAACACCCTCCCTGGTGATAATTTTCAGTCAGTGCACAATCCCCACCCTGTCGGTCATTTTAACTCTGCCTGTCTCTCCCACTCTCTTGTCAGTGTATCACTCCCTCCCTGCCGTCCACGAGAAACAAGGTGACCACGGCCATCTTAATTCCGTCCATCGCCCCTCCATGGCGCCCATTGTCACTCAGCCCACCACTTTCTCCCCGGAGACCATTTTCAGTCCTGAGTATCGTCAGTTTTACAAAGTGGTTAATGTCCACACGACCCTCGAGTTTCCGTATAACTAATAAACCCATCGGCGTTCTCGTCAAATTCCGTAAACACCGCCCTGAGTTCTGTCAAACAGGGAAGTCAGACGTCCCTACTAATTTCCAGGAACCCAGTCCCGTTGGAAATGAACAGGAGGAGTTCCAGTGGGAGGCAGACGGTGGGAATAAATGGGAAGGGGCGCGTCCCGTTAGGAATGAGGATGGTGGGGATGAATGGAAATGGGCGGTGTTTGTTTGGCAGCGGGGCCCGTGTGAACGGACGGGATGGGACGGCTTCCCGTTTTTGATAAATTTTCCTCATCTTCGATTTCATCCTGGGCCACGTCTCGACCCTAAAATTCAAAAGTGTTTATTAATCACTAGGGTTCTAATATCCACCTGTACACCGCTATCCTTTTGTGCCCCCTCCCACCCTGTATCGCTCCCCGCCGTGCCACTGCTTCTCTCCGTCTCTTTCACCACCTCTACTGAGATTCGTCTCGTGTGTACGTGTGTGTGGTGTGTGTGCGCGGATCCCAAGAGTGTGTGAATTAACGGTTTGCAGAGAGATTCACTCTGTATCTGACTCTGGGAGTCCGTGATGGGACGGTATGGAAGGAGATTCACTCTGTCTCTGACCCCGGGAGTGTGTGATGGGACGTAGCGGAGGGAGCCGGGACAGATAACCATATAACAATTACCGCACAGAAACAGGCCATCTCGGCCCTTCTGGTCCGTGCTGAGCGCTTACTCTCACCTAGTCCTACTGGCCCGCACTCAGCCCATAACCCTCCATTCCTTTCCTGTCCATATACCTATCCAATTTTATTTTAAATGACAATACCGAACCTGAATCTACCCCTTCTACTGGATGCTCGTTCCACACAGCTAGTAAAGAAATTGCACCTCGTGCTGCCCTTAACCTTAAAATTTTGCCCCCTAACACTCAACTCATGTCCTCTGGTTTGAATCTCCCCTACTCTCAGTGGAAAAAGCCTATCCAGGCCAACTCTATCTATACCCCTCATAATTTTAAATACCTCCATCAAGTCCCCCTCAACCTTCTGCGCTCCAAAGAATAAAGACATAACTTGTTCAACCTTTCCCTGTAACTTAGGTGCTGAAACCCAGGTAACATTCTAGTAAATCTTCTCTCTACTCTCTCTATTTTGGTGACATCTTTCCTATAATTCGGTGACCAGAACTGTACACAATACTACAAATTTGGCCTCACCAATGCCTTGTACAATTTTAACATTACATCCCAACTCCTATACTTAATGCTCTGATTTATAAAGGCCAGCATACCAAAAGCTTTCTTCACCACTCGATCCACATGAGATTCCACCTTCAGGGAACTATGCACCATTATTCCAAGATCACTTTGTTCTACTGCATTCCTCAATGCCCTACCATTTACCATGTACGTCCTATTTGGATTATTCCTACCAAAATGTAGCACCTCACACTTATCAGCATTAAACTCCATCTGCCATCGTTCAACCTACTCTTCTAACTGGCCTAAATCACTCGGCAAGCGTTGAAAACCTATTTCATTATCCACACCACCACCTACCTTAGTATCATCTGCATACTTACTAATCCAATTTACCACTCCATCATCCAGATCATTGATGCATATGACAAACAGCATTGGATCCAGTACAGATCCCTGAGGCACACCACTAGTCACCGGCCTCCAACCTGACAGACAGTTATCCACCACTGCTCTCTGGCATTTCCTATCCAGCTACTGTTGAATCCATTTTACTTCTTCAATATTAATACCTAACGATTGAACTTTCCTAACTAACCTCCCATGCTGAACCTTCTCAAAGGCCTTACTGAAGTCCATATAGACAACATCCACTGCTTTACCCTCGTCAACTTTCTTTGTCACCTCTTCAAAAAATTCAATAAAATTTGTCAAACAGGACCTTCCACGCACAAATCCATTCTGACTGTTCCTACTCAGACCCTGTCTATCCAGATATTTGTATATATCATCTCAAAGAATACTTTCCATTAATTTACCCACCACTGACGTCAAACTGACAGGCCTATAATTACTAGGTTTACTCTTAGAACCCCTTTTAAACAATGGAACCACATGAGCAATACACCAATCCTCCGGCACCATCCCCGTTTCTAACGATATTTGAAATATTTCTGTTAGAGCCCCTGCTATTTCTACACTAATTTCCCTCAAGGTCCTAGGGGATATCCTGTCAGTACCGGGAGATTTAGCCAATTTTATATTCATTAGAAGAGACAGTACTTCCTCCTTTTTAATTGTCATAGTTTCCATAACTTCCCTAGTTGTTTCCCTTACCTGACAGAATTCAATATCCTTCTTCTTAGTGAATACCTAAGAAAAGAAATTCTTCAAATTCTCCCCCATAACTTTCAGCTCCACACATAACTGTCCACTCTCATTCTCTAAAGGACCAATTTTATCCCTCACTATTCTTTTGCTATTAATATAACTGTAGAAACCCTTCGGATTTATTTTCACCTTACTTGCCAAAGCAACCACGTATCTTCTTTTAGCTTTTCTAATTACTTTCTTAAGATTCTTCTTTCATTCTTTATATTCCATGAGTACCTCATTTACTCCATGCTGCCTAAATTTATTGTAGATATCTCTCTTTTTCCTAGCCAAGTTTCCAATATCCCTTAAAAACCATGGTTCTCTCAAACTTTTAACCTTTCCTTTCAACCTAACAGGAACATAAATATTCTGTATCCTCAAAATTTCACCTTTAAGTGACCTCCATTTCTCTATTACATCTTTCCCAAAAAACAAATTGTCCCAATCCACTCCTTCTAAGTACTTTCACATCTCCACAAAGATAGCCTTTCCCCAATCAAAAATCTCAACCCTGGGTCCAGTCCAATCCTTCTCCATAATTATATTGAAACTAATTGTATTGTGATCACTGGACCCGAAGTTCTCCCCAGCACATACCCTAACGGACAAACTTTATCCCTCACTATCCTTTTGTTATTAATATAAATGTAGAAACCCTTCGGATTTATTTTCACCTCACTTGCCAAAGCAACCCCGTACCTTCTTTCACCCTGCCCTCAAATTTACCTGGTCCATTTCCGACACCTCCCTCCCCCTTCTTGATCTTTCTGTCTCCATCTCTGGAGACGGCCTATCCACTGATATCTACTATAAGCCTACAGACACTCACAGCTACCTGGACTATTCCTCTTCCCACCCTGTCTCTTGCAAAAAGGCTATCCCCTTCTCACAATTCCTCCGTCTCCGCAACATCTGCTCTCAGGATGAGGCTTTTCATTCCAGGTCGAAGGAGATGTCTTCCTTTTTTAAACAAAGGGGCTTCCCTTCATCCACCATCGACTCTGCTCTCAAACGCATCTCTCCCATTTCCCGCACATCTGCCCTCACCCCATCCACCCGCCACCCAACTCAGGATAGGGTTCCCCTTGTCCTTACCTACCACCCCACCAGGCTCCAGGTCCAACGTATAATTCTCCGTAACTTCCGCCACCTCCAACGGGATCCCACTACCAAACACATTTTCCCTCCCCCACTCTTTCTGCTTTTTGCAGGGATCACTCCCTACGCGGCTCCCTTGTCCACTCGTCCCCCCCAACACTTCCCACCGATCTCCCTCCTAGCACTTATCTTTGTAAACGGAACAAGTGTTACACCTGCCCTTACACTTCCTCCCTCACCACCATTCAGGGCCCCAGACAGTCCTTCCAGGAGAGGCGACACTTCACCTGTGAGTCGGCAGGTGTGGTATACTGCGTCCGGTGATCCCGGTGTGGCCTTTTATATATTGGCGAGACCCGGCGCAGACTGGGAGACCATTTCGCTGAATACCTACGCTCGGTCCGCCAGAAAAAGCAGGATCTCCCAATGGCCACACATTTTAATTAAACGTCCCATTCCCATTCTGATATGTCTATCCATGGCCTCCTCTATTGTCAAAATGAATCCAGACTCAGGTTGGAGGAACAACAACTTATATACCGGCTGGTTAGCCTCCAACCTGATGGCATGAACATTAACTTCTCTAACTTCCGTTAATGCCCCTCCTCCCATTCTTACCCCATCCCTGACATATTTAGTTGTTTGCCTGTTCTCCATCTCCCTCTGGTGCCCCCCCCCCTTTCTTTCTCCTGAGACCTCCCGTCCAATGATCCCTTCTCTTCTCCAGCTCTGTATCATTTTCGCCAATCACCTTTCCAGCTCTTAGCTTCATCCCATCCCCTCCAGTCTTCTCCAATCATTTCGCATTTCCCACTCCGCCCACTACTTTCAAATCTTTTACTATGTTTCCTTTCGGTAAGTCCTGACGAAGGGTATCGGCCCGAAATATCGACAGCGCTTCTCCCTATAGATGTTGCCTGGCCTGCTGTGTTCCACCAGCATTTTGTGTGTTGTTTGAATTTCTAGCATCGGCAGATTTCCTCGTGTTTGCTCGTATCTTCTTTTAACTTTTCTAATTTCTTTCTTAAGTTTCTTCTTACATTCTTTATATTCCTTGAACGCCTCATTTACTTCATGCTGCCTATGTTCATTGTCGATGTCTCTCTTTTTCCTAACCAAGTTTCCAATATCCCTTGAAAACCATGGCTCTCTCAAAATTTTAACCTTTCCTTTCAACCTAACATGAACATAAAGATTCTGTACCCTCAAAATTTCACCTTTAAATGATCTCCATTTCTCTATTACATCCTTCCCATAAAACAAATTGCCCCAATCCACTCCTTCTAAATCCTTTCGCGTCTCCTCAAAGTTAGCCTTTCTCCAATCAAAAATCTCAACACTGGGACCAGTCCTATCCTTCTCCATAATTATATTGAAACTAATAGCATTGTGATTAGTGGACCCGAAGTTTTCCCCAACATACCTCTGTCACCTGACCTGTTTAATTCCCTAACAGAAGATCCAACACTGCCCCGTCTCTAGTCGGTACCTCTATGTATTGCTGCAAAAAACTATCCTGCACACATTTTACAAACTCCCGACCATCCATCCCTTTTACAGTATGGACTTCCCAGTCTATGTGTAGAAAATTAAAATCTCCCACAATCACAACGCTGTGCTTTCTGCAAATATCTGCTATCTCCTTGAAAATTTGCTCCTCCGATTCTTGCTACCCATTAGGTGGTCTATAATACACCCCCATAAGTGTTACTACACCTTTCCCATTCCTCAATTCCACCCAAATAGCCTCTAATCTATCCTGCCAGAGCACCGCTGTAATATTTTCTCTGACTAGCAATGCAACACCTCCCCCTCTTGTCCCTCTGATTCTATCACACCAGAAACAACGAAATCCAGGAATATTTAGTTGCCAATCACTCCCCTCCTGCAACCATGTTTCATTAATAGCTACAACATTATATTTCCAGGTATCATTCCATGCTCTAAGCTCATCCACCTTTCTTGCAATGCTCCTAGCATTAAAATAAATTAATTTAAACATTCTCCATGTCTTCTTCTCTGTTTATCTCTAACAGTACAAAGAACTTTACTATCTTCTTTTTCGTACTTCTCCCATACATCTGTTCCTACACTCTGGTTCCACTCCCCCCTCGTTTCAAAATCTACTGGAGCCTCTCTAGCAAACCTACCTGCAAGAATATTTGTCCCCTTCCAGTTCAGATGTAAACAGTCCCACCAGAACAGGTCCCACTTTCCCTGGAAAACTGCCCAATTATCGATAAATCTGAAACCCTCCTTCCTGTAGCATGGCTTCAGCCACGTGTTGGTGTGCACTATCTTACTATTTCTAAACCTACCTGCATGTGGCACTGGTAGCAATCCTGAGATTGCTATCCTGTAGGTCCTGTTCTTTAACTTGTCACCTAGCTCCCTAAACTCACCTTTCAGGACCTCCTCACTCTTCCTATCCACGTCATTGGTGCCTACATGGACCACGACATACAGCTACTCACCCTCCCTCTTGAGAATTCTGAGAACTCGATCAGACATATCTTGTACCCTGGCAGCAGGGAGGCAACAGACCATCCGGGATTCTCGATCTCTTCCACAGAACCTCGTATTTATCCCCCTAACTATCGAATCCCCTATCACTACTGCTCTCCTCTTTTCCCTCCTTCCCTTCTGAGCTGAGAGTCCTGTCTCGGTGCCAGAGACGCAACCACTGCATCTTGTCCCTGGGAGGTCATCCCCATGAACAGTATCCAAAACAGTACACTTATTGTTGAAGGGAAAGGTCACAGGGGTGCTCTGCTCTTCCTGTCTATTCCCCTTCCCACTCCTAACAGTCACCCAACTACCTGTCTCCTGACTCCTAGGAGTGACTATCTCCCTGAAACTCCGGTCTATTTCTGCCTCTGCCTCCCGAATGATCTGGAGTTCATCCAGCTGCAGCTCCAGTTCCCTAACACGGTTTGTCAGGAGCTGCAGCTGGATGCACCTTTTGCAGGTGTAGTCATCAGGAACAACAGTGTTCGCCCTGACTTCCCACGTACTGCAAACAGATCACTCAACTGCCCTAACTGCTGCCCCCATTACCTACTCCTAAGCTAATTAGATTAATTAAAGGAGTTTACCCAGCCTTACCTCACGTGGAGGGAAGCTCGCACTCAGCCTCCGCTCGCTTTTTAAATTCCTCCGCCGACTTTCATTAGCTGGCGCAGTCGTGCTCCATTCAACCTCGCCTCTGCCAGTTCTCGCCGAAGCCTAATTGAGCCAAAGCCGTCCCACTCGGCCTCAGTCCACTCCGACAATGGCCGCACTATATGACGGTCTTTCTTTTAAACCTTTGGCCCGCTACTTCACGCGCCTGCGCAGTCTAGCCTCTTTGCCCCGATCAGTTAAAAAAAAAACAGCTTCTCTCTGAGCTTCCTTTACTTGTTCCCTCTCCGCATTTTGCTTCGATTTAAATGACCGTTGAAAATTTCCACTCTTTTTTAAACCTTTTGTGCACTACGTCAGTGGACTCACGCCTGATACAATTGCACATTATAACTGTTTGCGGGGGGTAGGAGGGGGTCAGTTAGCCAGAAAGGGGGTTGGGTGGAGATGAGATCCTGGACACCCAGACTCAGCCAGTCCGACCTCCCTCAGCCTGGAGCTGAGACGCTACTGTGTCAGTGTGAGGAGCTCCGACCCACTGTTGCAGTGCACAGGGTGGGGGGAGGGGCAGCAGGAACCTCAAATAAAACTCGAGTCCGGCACCAGGACAGGAAGTTACAGCGGTTTATTGATTTCATCATGACAAATGTAAATTACACAATCTGTGAGCTGCTGACGTGCGGGAATAAATAAGCTGCTCCCGACTCACTCACAGTCACACACAATTAACTGACCGGCGACAACGAGTGACAGGTTGAATAATCAGTCCCGTTTCTCACCGTCACTCTGCATCGGGGAACCGATGATTATAAAATCACACTTCAGGGCCGTGTCCGGGATCGCTGCAGATCCAGGGTCACTGCCGAGGTAATTGTCAATTTAACATCATTATATCGGCCAGGCTGCCGAATGCACCGTCCTCAGCAAAGGGAGCAAAGGGATTCTCTCCCGGGATAATCCCACCCGGGAGATTATCCCGGGATAACCCGGCCCCTGGGCTCTTCCTGTCTGGGTAATTTCCCGGGGTCTCACGTGGGGAGTCTTGAACCTGCACATTCGGTGGAAACTGCGCGGCCAGACAACAGTCAGAAATACGTCACCGCAGGTGCGCTTCCGATGTCAGCGAGCTCAAGACCGGAGACAGTTCCGTTAGTGATGTTCAAATATTCAGATGTTTACAGGGACACTGTCAGTCCGGGTCTGAGTTCCTGTAGAGATCTCAGTTCCTTCTCCCCGGTCCCACTGAACCGATTCCCATACAGTCTGAAACAGATGGAAGAATAAAGATGAAATAAACAGATTACACAACAGTGTCAGTAACAGGGGACCGGGGTTAAGGTTTCAACAACACTCACAGACAAATATCACCAGAAAACCGGCGGATCCGCTGATATTTTATCACATTGAACATTAACACAAACACTCACTCGATCCGCTCCAGACTCGGGAGGGTCAGTATGAGGCGGCGGAGAGCGGGAACAGATCCGTCTGTCAGAGAGTTGTATCTCAGGTCCAGCCCCGTCAGTGATGGGTTTGTACTGAGAGCGGAGACGAGATCCTCGGCACCAGAATCTGTCAGACCGACACCCCTCAGCCTGGAGATGAGAGAGAGTCAGGGTGAAGGACATAGAAAGACAGGAGATGGTACAAATCCCTAGTATTTATCAGTAACACAAATACTGATCACATTAATGTTCAGTGTCAGACACCCAGTGACTGTAAACACAATCTCGCACAGTCTGGTACTTACCCCAGTTTCTGTATTTTACACTCCGGGTTCCTCAGAGCCGCAGACACCAGTTTCACTCCTGAATCTCCCAGTTTATTACCACTCAGGTCCAGCTCCATCAGTGATAGGTTTGTACTGAGAGCGGAGACGAGATCCTCGGCACCAGGATCTGTGAGACCGATCTCCATCAGCCTGGAGATGAGAGATAGTTAGGGTGAAGGACACAGAGAGACAGGAGACGGTACAAATCCCCAGTGTTTATCAGTAACACAATTACTGATCACATTAATGATCGGTGCCAGGCACCCAGTGACTGTAAACACAATCTCCCACAGTCTGGTACTTACCCCAGTTTCTGTATTTTACACTCCGGGTTCCTCAGAGCCGCAGACACCAGTTTCACTCCAGAATCTCCCAGTTTATTACTACCCAGGTCCAGCTCCATTAGTAATGATATTTTACTAAGAGGGGAAGCAAGATCCTCGACACCAGAATCAGTGAGACCGACATCCCCCAGCCTGGAGATGAGAGAGAGAGAGAGAGAGAGAGAGAGAGAGAGGGTGAAGGACACAGAGAGAAAGGAGACATTACAAATCCCCAGTGTTTATCAGTAACACAATTACTGATCACATTAATGCTCAGTGCCAGGCACCCAGTGATTGTAAACACAATCTCCCACAGTCTGGTACTTACCCCAGTTTCTGTATTTTACACTCCACGTTCCTCAGAGCCGTAGACACCAATTTTACTCCGGAATCTCCCAGTTTATTCTCACCAAGTCTGAACACAAACAGAGAAATTGATGAACAAAGTGATTCAAACTGTGGGTCTGAGGGAATTTCTCTCACTCGGATTTTTCAGGAAACATTATACCCTTCAGTAAATCACTGATCGGAGTTACCATCGCTGTCAATGTCCCTCACTGCCCAGCTCCAGGGTATTCACCAAATGTCAGTAATTTAGTCTGTTGGTGTGACCCTGTAAACTCCATATATTCTGTTGCATTCCCAGATGGTCAGAAAAGTGTTTCTGACCTGTGAGGGTCAGAAAGGACAGGGCTGAAGGGTGGGAGAGAGTCTCACAGTGAGAATGTATTTGAGTGGGGAATGTCGCTGAGACATTGTTGAAGAGATCACCTGAGGAAAAAGGATAGAAAGACTGAACCTGCAGGAGGAAGCGGAATGGGGAAGAGATATCCCACAGAAGTAAGGAGGATGGGGAAGAGAGAACCCACAGGAGGAAGAGGATGGGGAAGAGAGATCCGAAGGAGGATCGGATGCTGAGGTAGATCACTTGTGAGGGGAAGGTCTGAATTAGTGCCCATATATAGAGGACATAACCATTTGGGGGCGGGGTAGTGCCCACATTGACACAGGTGGACTGCTGGTGATAGTCACACATGGGGAAGGGCAGAGGGAGGACAATCTCACAGAGGGAATTCTCTCACTCTCACTGGGACAGTCCACTATCTTTCTCTTGTCCCTCACCGGGAAGGGGTTGTAAAGTTTGGACAGTCTGCTGATGGCCTTTTGTCCATCGGAAGGGGGGTGTGAAGCTCTGACCCACCTGCTGCAGTCAGTGTTGGTTTGGGCGTCAGTGACTGAGAAGGAACATTGTCAATGGACGTGTCACAGGCAGCGTGAAACACGACCATTCCTGTGCTTTACAACCATTAAACCAATGGCCGTTGTTCACTGATTTGATGAAGTCTCCAACATCCCTTCACAAGGAACCACAGAACCCTCCCATCCTTGGGGAATTACTAACCGATCCCCTGGCATTTGTCACAATTCTTCACAATCTGATTTACTACAGTTTTACCCAAATACCGTTACATTGAAAGAACGCAATGGAACAGTTTCACAGTTCAGAGTGAGAGATAAGTCAGGTTACCTCAACTCCTGGCACTTGTGCAGCCCGGGTTCCAGCCGCTGGATTCCTTCACACTGAATGTGGCAGCACTCCAGGTCGAGCTGTTTTATTGTATCACAGAATCCGATGGCATGAGATAGGACTGCGCAGTCAATCGGGGTCAGTGTCATTCCACTGAATGAAAGTATTTCCAAAGATTCCACTGCAGCCTGAGCCAGTCCACAATTCTGAGACTCAAACAGGTAGTGTAATGTGTTCAGGAGGCTCCTTTTACCAGTTTCAGTCCATGTGTTTCCACTCTGACGTTTAACCTCCTCCTTCACCCAGTTAATCACCCGGCAGGTTGTTTCATTGGGAAATGGACCCAGAAACTCCTCCAGACCCCGAGCTGTCATTGGGTTGGAGAGACCAGCAACAAAACGGAGAAATACCTCAAATCGTCCATCTGCCGTGTTGTGGGATTTAGTGAGGAATTTCAGGTTATCCCCGGGATGTGGATTCAGGAATTGTGCGACTGCCGCTACAAACTCTTGGATGGTGAGGTGTGGGAATGTGTACACCACGCTCCGAACAGAATCCTCTCTCTCCAAAAGCTCCATCAGGAACCCGGACAGGAACTGGGAAGGCTGCAGATTGTAGTTGATCAAATCTCCATCTGTAAACACAATCTTCTTCTCGGACACTCCTCTGAAGGCCATCTGACCAACCCTGAGTAAGACATCACGGGGGTTCTCAATCTCACGGGTGTGGTTTTTCAGAATGTTGTAAATATAGTAGGCGTACAGTTGGGTGATGGTCTTGGGAACTCGCTGTGGGTCCCTGACTCTTTGTCTGAAGAAGGGGCCCAGTGCCAGAGTGAGGATCCAGCAGTAGGAGGGGTTGTAGCTCATGGTGTATAGGATCTCGTTCTCCTCCACGTGTTTGAAAACAGCTTCCGCCACCGTCTGATCTTCAAAATGCCTGATGAAATATTCCTTCCGTTCCTCACCAGAAAATCCCAGGATTTCAGCCCAGATACTGATATCAGCCTTTTTCAATAAATGTAACGCAGTGGGGCGGGTGGTCACTAGCACTGAACACCCTGGGAGCAGCTTGCCCTGGATTAAATTGTACACAATGTCAGACACTTCACACCACCACTCGGGATCTGGGCACTGGTGCTTGGGTTCTGTTTCTCTCCAACAGTCAGCAAAATCAATTCTGTGCTTGAATTCATCCAAACTATCGAATATAAACAGCAATCCCTCTGGTTTCTTCCAGACCTCTCTCAGAATATTCCCAAAGTAAGGATACTGATCCAGAATCAGTTCCCTCATGTTTATCCTGCAGTTAATGGAGTTTAAATCTCGGAATTTGAAACTGAAGACAAACTGGAATTGTTGGAATATTTTCCCCGTGGCCCAGTCATGAACAATCTTTTGTACCATTGTTGTTTTCCCAATACCTGGGACTCCAGCCACTGTTGCTGAACTCCCAGATTTGGATTTACTCCAGGAAAAGCTGCTCTGGAACAACTGATCAGTCCGGATTTTTTCCAGCTCTCTGCGGAGATGTTTTTCTCTCCAATTCCCATGGTCTCTGCCTCTTGCCAGCAGTTCATGTTCCACCAGTCTCCGATCTCGAACAGAAGAAATGACCGTGAGCTCAGCGTATCGATCAACCAGCTGGAAAACCTTCACCTTCTCCCTCATCAGGATCGTGTTCACTCTCAGTGTTTCAGTTTGTGCCCGCAGAGTCTCCTTGTGTTTCTGTTGAACATCTTCCATGGGAACAGGAACACAGCCAAAATGTTAAATGGCTCAACTCAGTACTCAGTATTTAAGTACGCAAGAGTTAGCTCAAAGCTATTGCCTTGATTGAATTCATCAATGGATGTTCGTTCAGTGAAGTAGATGTGATTAACAGACCCCTGACTGGACAGAGAGGCCTGGACTAGATAAACACCAGATCTTCACATTTCCACATTAACTGTGCTGTGAAGGTGAATATTTCCCTAATAGTTTACTAACCCCCGACTGCCCTGTACTGGATAAACTCCCACCACTGTCAGAGCTATCATTGTTCCAGTGGAAGAACTTTGAAAGCCGGATGTTTGATGTGGCGTATGGAGATGGAGAAAAGGATCGTGGGCAATTTATCAATGGAACAGGTTGGGGAATCACAGCTTCCCCTCCCACCCACCATCACTGATTCAAAATACAAAGAAGTAGTTTTATTGAGTAGCACGTGCACTGTGGGTGGGGGTTGTTGGGGGAGAAAATGTCAATGTCTTGTTCAGGAGATTGAGACGGTCAGCATTTTGACACAAAACGAAAACAGTCCCCCACCCCCTCCCCCCGCCCTGCCATCATCACAGACACTGCTCAGCTCACGGAGTTCCTCCAGAAAATGGTTTGAGACAGCAGATCCGCAGTCTCGTGTCTCTGAAACAGTATGTGTTGTAAATACTCAACAGATTCAAGATTGAAGATACACAAGTGTAAAAGATAAGGAAATAATTGTTATTCCGGATGTGATGCAGCACAAAATAACTCAGAAAAAGAACGTAATGGAAAACACAATAAATATAAATACATACGATACAGGAGTCACTCCGACCTCAGGTGGTTCTGGTAGAAAATTTTAAAACCGTGCGGGTGTTGGCGTGGGGGTTTGTTAGTTGTGGAGGTTTGGCTTAATCATTGGAGGTGTTGATCAGTCTTACTGCTTGAGGAAAGTAACTGATTTTGAGTCTGATGGTCCTGCTGTGAATGCTACGTAGCTTCCTCCCTCATGGGAGAGGGGCAAACAGCCCATAGGCAGGATAGGTGGGATCCTTCCTCCCTCATGGGAGAGGGGCAAACAGCCCATAGGCAGGATAGATGGGATCCTTCCTCCCTCATGGGAGAGGGGCAAACAGCCCATAGGCAGGATAGGTAGGATCCTTCCTGAAGCTGACCCTTTTCCAGAGCCTTTTTGTATATACGTCCCCGATGGAAGGTAGGCTGGGGGTGCCAGTGATGCGTTGGGCAATTTTGATTTGTTGTAGAGCCTCCCAGCCTCCCACAGTTATGCAGCATGTTGGCCTGCCCTCTGCAGCACAGGACTGGAGTGTAGATGTGAGTACAGGTCAGACACCGTCTGTGGAAAGGGGAGAAATGGGAGATGCTACTGGTCTGTGACTTTAAATAGAAGTTTGAAACCATGCCGATTACAGGTCGGGTGGCGAAGAGAGCAGAGACCGAGGAGTTTCGGTAGCAGGTGGTTCAGGATTTCAGCTATCACAAGACCTGCATAGTACAGTATAGGTATGGGACATTCGGCCCATAAAGTTGCTGCTAGCAGGATGTCCCCATAAACTCATCCCGCTGCCTCCAAAGCTATGGATATGGATATCAGGATCCCTGTAGACACTAATGACATCAGGGTCGTGACCTTTACTCTATACTTCCCCATACATTTGATCTCCTGAATTGCAAGAACTCACACTTCTCTGGATTAAACTCCACCTGATATTTCCCTTTTCGCATCTGCAACTGATCTGTATCCCAATGCATTCTTTGGCATGCCTCTTCACTCTCCACAACTGACTGTCTCATTTCAGCATCATGAAACTCATCTCTCCCTTTCAGATTAAATTTACAACATCTCCCATCAAGATCTACAGGCATTGCCGTCGTTGGCTTTAATCCTCTTTGCAACATGCCGGACCCAAATTCTGCTCAGCTAATATTTAATCATGCCCGTTGGGGATTTGCCTAACAAGAGCTGCTCTCAATCTAACCCTTTGCCACTGAATCTGCCTTTCCCCAAGTTATCTTTCCCACACCCAATGCTGCACACCCCACTCTTGGCAGTGTGGAGAATCAGAGTGACCTTGGGATCCGAGTCCAGCGGACACTCAAAGCTGCTATGCAGGTTGACTCTGTGGTTCGAAACCCTGGGATTGAGTTTGGGAGCCGAGAGGTAATGTTGCAGCTATAATGGACCCTGGTCAGACCCCACTTGGAGTATTGTCTTCTGTTCTGGTCACCTCACTACAGGAAGGATGTGGAAACTATAGAAAGGACGTAGAGGAGGTTTACAAGTATTGCCTGGATTGGGGAACATGCCCTATGAGAATAGGTTGAGTGAACTCAGTCATTTCTCCTGAGAACAACGGAGGATGAGAGGTGACCTGATAGAGGTATATAAAATGATGAGAGGCATTGATTGTGTGGATAGTCAGAGACTTTCTTCTTGGGCTGAAATGGCTAAC
Organism: Hemitrygon akajei; assembly: GCF_048418815.1. NCBI lineage: Eukaryota > Metazoa > Chordata > Chondrichthyes > Myliobatiformes > Dasyatidae > Hemitrygon > Hemitrygon akajei. The sequence goes on along the minus strand of NW_027331994.1, from coordinate 616,034 downwards.
ACAGGAGGGTACAGTTTTAAGGTGCTTGGAGGTAGGTACAGAGGGATTGTTAGGGGTAAGTTTTTTTATGCAGAGAGTGGTGAGGGCGTGGAATAATCTGCCGGCGATTGTGGTGGAGGCAGAAACAATAGGGACTTTTAATTTCTAAAATAATTACATGTTCGGTACAGCATAAGCTGCAGACTTCTCCTTATTCATAACCATCTGAGAAGTGTTCACTGCTCCCAAAGGTTCCAGCACTGAAACCTCAGCAACTTGTCGGCTTACATTCAAATACCAGCTGCAGTCTGGCCTCACTTCCAGTTCACACATCCCACACATTATTCCCAGAACACATCCCACCATCAGAGATTCCTAAAATATCCTTGCAGGTAGGAAACACAGGACAGAGAATGAAAGGTCATCAGCAACACAGGGAAAGTTAAAATTACCCACTACAACAAACTTGCTGTTTTTGCATCTTTCCAGAATTTGCCTACATATTAGTTCCTGTATCTCATGATGACTACTGGGAGATGTTTTGTAAAAACCCATCAGTGACTGTATCGATCTTATTGCTATGCTCTCATATTGCCTTAGTACTTGAACTCCCCTATATGTCCTCTCTGAGCGCAGCTGTGAAATTCCCCAGGGCAGCAAATAAACCTTTCCAAATGTATTACCTCCCCTCTCTATCTGAAATATTGTAACTCTGGAATATTGATCTGCCAATTTTGTCTCTCTCAATCAAGTCTTCATAAAGGCAACAACATCACACTTCAAATGTGCTGATCCACTCTCAAGGTCCAACTACATGACCCACAACACTCTATCCAATGAACTACCCACTTCAGTCCCAACCATCACATCATGTTCACTCACCTGGACCACCACCCATGCAATAAGGATTATTAGCCTAACCTGTATCTTCTGTTGACCCGACGAGGCAGGAGATAATGTAGCTGGACAAGTGTCAGTGGGAGAGTATTCTGGACACAGAGACAATCTGTCTCAGTTATGGAAAGCGATATCGATGCCCCGAGTATAGAGATTCTGAATTAGGGGAAGGCAAGTTACACTACTGCTGAATACAATCTTTTGAAAGGACGTGTAAAAGTATGTTAGGACTCTGCAAAGTGTGTCCAGATTTCACAGAATTTGAAGGGCCTGTCAGGAGTGTGCAGGATCTCAGCATGTCAGGATACTAGCAGGGATGTGTGGGGTTTCACAGTGTGTCAAGGACCCTGTCAGGGTTGTGTGGGTTCTCACAGTGTGTCAGGACTCTACCAGGGATATGTGGGGTATCACACTGTGTCAAGGACCATGTCAGGGATGTTTGGTGTCCCACAGTGTGTCAGGGCCCTGCCAGGGATGTGTGGGGTCTCACAGTGTGTCAGGAACCTGTCAGGGGTGTGTGGTGACTCACAGTATGTCACGACCTGTCAGAGATGTGTGGGGCCTTGCAGTGTGTCAGGACCCTGCCAGGGCCGTGTTGGGTCTCACAGTGTGTTAGGACCCTCCTAGGGACATGTCGGGTTTCACAGTGTGTCAGGACACTCCTAGGGATGTGTGGTGTCTCACAGTGTGTCACAACCTGTCAGAGATGTGTGGGATCTCACAGTGTGTCAGGACCCTGTCAGTTGTGTGTGTGGTCTCACAGTGTGTCAGGACCCTATCAGATGTGTGTGAGGTCTCACAGTGTGTCAGGACCCTGTCAGCGGTGTGTGTGGTCTCACAGTGTGTCAGGACCCTGTCAGGGGTGTGTGGGTTCTCACAGTGTGTCAGGATCCTGTCAGGGTGTGTGGGATCTCACAGTGTGTCAGGACCCTGTCAGGGGTGTGTGGGGTCTCTGTTCAATGTATTCGGGTGGGATGGGGAGCGTAGGAAAACATTGGTTGATTAAATAGTTACTTCAGACAATGTGACAGTGTTAGAAATGATACTCTTAAATAATCAGGGAGTGAATCGGTTTTGTATTAGAAATGGGTGTGGGAATTTCACTGCTGTGTCTGTTCCTTCAGCAAACAACATGAAGAACAGTGAAAAACAAGTTTGCAGGCTAATTGCCGCAATCCCACAACCCTCGGTTTCTCTGTCCTAATTCCCATCTCTCACCTTTCCACAGTGTCCATCACACAAATTGGCAGACAGGAATTTCAGCTTCTGTGGACTGAGCTGAGGATTTTGTCCCCCAATCTCAACCTCACTAACACTGTCTCCTGATGGAATTCCCAGGATTATTGAGTTAGAAATTAAAATGGATAACGTTAGCAGTCTTTGCACTAAGGGAGAGTTGGGTTCATATGCTGCTTTGAGGTTGAACAGAGCAGTTGGGTGTTACGTGATTTTCTCATTAAATGGATGTTCTCATTGTTATTCCGTGATGAGGGCTGTTGCTCAGGTAGTGTAGCTGCAGGGGAAGGATTTCACTTTTCGGAGTGAAGAATTTCTGAGAATTTCACTCCTCCAGATTGTCCTCTTCTCCACTCTGGCTCGAAGGAGGGACCTGTCGTTGTCGGAGTCAGAGAGGAGCGATCCCTTTCAGAAAACTCCCCAACTCTCTGAGTTGTTCGTCATAATGTCCTGAGAAAGATATCCCTCGAGCAAATATTTTCCATGTGTCGCACTGTGCGCTGAGTCATGGTGCCACCACTTACCTGGTCAAGTCCAGATGGTTCAACAACGACATGGCCTTACACAATATCAACCATTGGTGGAAACAGCGGTTTCTTCACTTACCTTTCAGTTCTCTGGGAATCTCCGGTACGGGTCGATGGACCGGAACACAACCTGTTCGGAATAAAACAATTTGAGGAATTAAAATGCATAAAATTATAAAGTCAATTGTGATTGAATCCAAAATTAAATTCATCAGTGATGCTTTCTCACCATGCTCTTGTATTTCCTTCAGTATTTTGTCCAACTTTGGGACACCAATCCGCATTTTGACAAAGGTTTCCCACATCACCCTCCGGGTGCGGGAGCCTTTCTCCATCACCAGGCTCAGGAGGAGTTTAGAACTGTCCGCCCGCTCTCCCTTATCAGCAAGATCAGAGATTTTCTGTGAAGAGTAACGGTGAACATATTGGGGACTGACAGATTCACACAGAGAATGAGAAGTAAATGATGTGCTCTGTAACGGGATCACACTAAGCAGTCACCCGGACGGGTGCTGATCCTGTCTGGACATGGACTGTACATTCTGAGTGCAGAGCACACGGAGGGACATTCACCGTGAACCTGGTCCACCAGTCATTGAGATCCTGGCTGGTCTGTGACCGCTTCATTGACGTGGCTCCAAATCCATAAATAATTCCTCACCGGATTTGACGGTGTAAAACAGAAATCAGAAAATAACCATCACAGATGAAGAAAGAAGTCAGGAGGGTTTTTATAACAGAGTGAGCAGTCACAGAGAAGTTGCGGAAAAGATGATCTGATTCATCTCCTCAGTCCGCCAGAGTCCAACATGACAGCGGATTTCTGGCTGACACCTGATGCCTTTCCTTTGCCTTTTCCAGTGGAGGTTTATTCAGTGATTGCACATTACAACATGGCAGTATTCCCCGATCCACACTGTTTACAGTTACAGATTGTAACACAATCATCTCCACCCAGAACAGATCACACTCGAGCTCCTGTGGCATCCAGTGTTAATGCCCCGGTTCTCACTGACATCCTGTCATCACGCTGCACGGTCTTTTCAAAATGAAAATTCCTACCGTATTTCCATTTAAACTCCTTTATTGCAACCTCATACAATTGTTCCCTGCTCCCCTCGCTCTGAGCATTGAGCCTCCACTGGAGTGTTTACACCTCTTTCAATCATTCCTTCTGATTCACCGTTTTAAGAATTATATATATTTAGTTCTGATTTGTTTTTATGCTTTATTATCCGATGAGTGAGAGTTCCGACACCCATCAGTCCTGTGATGTGTGAAAATTCAAACCCATTCTCCCTCCCACTCACCCGATGTTCCTCTCCGCTGAACTGATACTCAGCCGTTAACGCCAGGCTCACTCCGTGCACCCCTCCTTCCATCGCCTGCTCCAGCCTGTCCCGGTAGAAGTCCGTCAACTGCAGGAGCTGGAAATCATTCCAGCTTGCCAGGAGTTCAGTGATCACTGTGAAGTACAACGGGAAAAATAAATATTCATTGACTCCATATTGGGCAGCAACTTTCCCTCTGGAACCTAAAAATCACTAAATAAAGTCCAATATATATATGGGGGGGGGGGGAACGGTCTTGGGCAGGGGCATGGGTGGTCCCGGTCGGGGCAGGGTGTGGTTTTGAAGGGGTTATAGCTCCATCTGTTGAAGGCTGCTCTTTCACGTCTCTGTGAATATACCTCTCTGTTTGGAAAGGACTCTGCTTATTGCTGAGAATATAGTAACCCATCACCGTCACTCTCCTGATACTGCCCATCACCACCGCTTTGCTCTGGGTTACTGTCTGCCTGCCTGGTCAACCCCTTCCTCAGCAAATCTGTGGGATATCTCACAAAATGCTGGAGGAACTCAGCAGGTCAGGCAGCATCTATGGATGTCATTAGTTGGGCGTAGGGAACAGACCCAACTGCATAACACCGACACTGAAGTACTAAGGAGAGGACTCGGTGTATCAAGAACGCAAGGGAAGAAACGACACTGGACAAGACAAGCCAAGGCAACAGGACTGGACGTGGGGGTAGGATGCGGGACTCCTGGGCTGGACACGCGACTCCTGGGCTGGATGAGGACATGAGGCTCAGACGTGGACGAGGACATGAGGGTCAGACGTGGACGAGGACATGAGGCTCAGACGTGGACGAGGACATGAGGGTCAGACTTGGGAGACATGACCGCGGAATACAGAGCCCTGGTCGAGGGAGAGCAGGAATGCAGAACACAGAGTCGGAGCCCCTCCTTGGGAAGAGGACGTAGGGCCGGGACTCATACGCTGCACACGATGAGACAGTGGCGACAAATGTCCGGACCTATCTAGTGAAGGCTTGGACAAACAGAGACAGTTACAAACAACGAAAGGCGGTTCCTTATCTAGACACAGCAAGGCTCCTGTCTTGTTTCGCAGGGTAGAACTTGAGAGCGAGAAAAGGTGAAAGGTTGCAGGCGAGGCTCCAGACTCAGGGTAACGTCAAAGACGGGCTGACTTACCCCACAGAGACAAGGACAGGATACTGATGAGACGAACCAGCAACCACTCTCGAACTCAGGGCCACTTATATTCCCAGATACAACACGGACAGCCAGAAGACCCGGAGTCCGGGATCCACGGACTGGACCATGAACCGGATTGCGGACTTCACGGACCAGACCATGACAATGGATGAGAATAAACAATCAACGTTTCGGACCAAGGTCCTTCATCGGACTGGAAATGTGGGGACAGAAATTTTAGATATTGCCACATTACTTTCTCTTCCGTGTGATGCTGATCCAAAATGTCAAATGTTTATTCCTCTCCATGGATGCTGCCTGACCTGCTGAGTTCTGCCAATATTTTGTGTGTCTTTGTGTTGCCCAAAACTTCCAGCATCTGCAAGATGTCTTGTCTTCTGGAGTAACTCGCTATTTTAATGTGCATCACAATCTCCTAGAGGAGCAGGAGCAGACGGTAAATGTACTCCTTCCACGTGTGACTGTGTTTCTCCCAGAGATGTTAACTCTCTCTCTCATCTCTCTGCTCATTTTTCACAAATGTTGTGTGAATTGTCGATATTGAATTAAACCCAGACGCAGAACCCTCAGAGTATTAATATTTATAAATTAAAATAATTCGGCAACATACCCATGTCCTTTCCCGATGTTGACGTCACTGGAACTCCTCCACTGCTCGCAATTTGATCCATTTTGGGGACAGGTGTGATCAGTTTTTGCTGCTCTGTAACAAACAAAAGTAACAGGAGGGTCAAACGTTAAATGAGGTTTAAAGCAGAACACTGTTTTGTTTTCAAACTGAGGCAAACACTTCCAAACATCTTGGGGCTGCTTCACTGAAGATTTGACACGTCCTGATCCACCTGCGCCCATCCACCCACAGTCACGCAATACCCATTACATGAATTGTACACCATGTCGGGATTCTCCAGTCTATCTACTACGGTAGTTATACTGCAGTCAATTCCGTTTAAGGAACCAATCACGTGTCGTCAACCAGGATTGATTTGTCAACGGTAAGGCAAGGTGTTCTATTGCGGAGCAGCAGTGAACCAGCTGATTGGCCAATCACAGTTCTCTTTGGGAACTAGACTTGATATGCATTTCTTTCTTTTTACAATATTTTTATTCAGAAGAAAAAAAAGATTTACAGAGTGCAACACATCGATACATCTCAACATAACTTGTGTAAATTCATATATTGTAATAAAATAAAATTGATCAAAATGTTATAGGATAACATATAAATGTATACCTCTCTGCAATCAAAGATTTAAAGATAGGTCATACATCATAAAAGAATTTTTTAATATATAAAAAAGTCAACTGCCTACCAACTACCAAAGAAAAAAGCTGATGGATGACAAAGGATAATTAGAAAAAAAACATATTCACTTAAGAATAGAAGATAAAGATATACATAAAAGTCTGTGCACTGTTAAGCTTTATAAATTGGAAAAATAATTTAGGAAAGGTCCCCAAATATCATTAAAAAATTTTTCCAATTTAAGACTGAGCAGTGGATCTTTTCTAAATTTAAATACGACATAATATCACGTAGCCATTGAAGATGTGTAGGAGGGTAGACTCCTTCCATTTAAGCAAGATTGCTCTTCTTGCTAAAAGAGAGGGAAAAACTAAAACCTGTAAGTTAGGAGTATTTAAAGTTATATCTTCATTTGCAATAATACCAAACAAGGCTCTAAGGGGATTTGGGTCAAATTGGACCCTGAAAAGTTGAGAGAGGTTATGAAATACTTTCCGCCAAAACTTTTCAATTGTAGGGCAAAACCAAAACATATGAATTAAAGAGGCATTGGCAGAGTTGCATTTATTACAAAGTGGAGAAACATTCGGGTCAAAACTGGAGAGCTTCTGTTTAGAAATGTAAGCTGTATGGACCACTTTAAATTGTAGAAGTGAATGACAAGCACAGAAAGATGAATTATTAACCTGTTTAAGAATTTTATTCCATCTATCATCAGAAATCTGACAATTTAGGTCATCCTCCCAAGCTTTTTTTTTATTTTATCTAAAAAGTCTTGTCTAGAATCAATCAACAAGTTATAGATAATGGTAATAGAACCATTACCAAAAGGTTTTAAATTTAAAAGATCGTCCAGTAAATTTTTATCAGGACCTGTAGGAAAAGTAGCTAATGGGAAACGTAGAAAATCTCTAATTTGAAGGTATCTATAAAAATGTGTTTTTGTGAGTGCAAATTCATTTGACAATTGGTCAAAAGAAGCAAGAGATCCGGAGATAAACAGGTCCCAAAAACACTTAATACCTAATTCATCCCAATCTTTAAAGACTTTATCAGTCATGGAAGGGATAAAAAAATAATAATTAAAGAGAATGGGAGATGATAATGAAAAATTCGCTAAACCAAAAAATTTTCTAAATTGAGACCAGATCCTTAAAGTATGCTTAACAATTATGCCATCTGTTGTTTTATTTGCTGAAAAAGAAGTGTATGATCCAAGAAGAGAGACAATAGAGGAATTTTTTACAGAATTAACTTCTAAAGAGACCCATGGTGGGCAATCTTTACGATAAATATAATAGGACCAGAAAGTAATATTCCTTAAATTGGCAGCCCAATAGTAAAACCTAAAATTCGGTAGGGCTTGTCCACCCATCTCTTTATTTCTTTGTAGGTAAACTTTTCTTAAACAAGCTTGTTTATTATTCCAAATATAAGAGGTTATAATTGAATCTAAAGAAACAAAGTACATCTTAGGAATAAAAATAGGTAAGGCCTGAAAAAGATATAAAAAATTAGGAAGAATCTTCATTTTAATCGAATTAATTCGGCCAATTAGGGATAAAGAAAGAGGGAACCATTTAGAAAGAGTCTTTTTCACATAATTCAATAAGGGGTTTAAGTTTTCTTTGAATAAATTCTTGAAGTTTTTTGTAATTGTTACACCTAAATATGTAAACTGACTTGTAACAACTTTAAACGGAAATTTGGCATTTGATGACATTAGGTCATTTAAAGGAAACAGCTCGCTTTTATGTAGGTTCAGCTTATATCCTGAAAAAGAACTAAACTGGGAGATTAAAGAAAGAACCAAAGGTAAAGACGTTTCAGCGTTAGAAATAAAAAGTAAAATATCATCAGCATATAATGAAATTTTATGAGACGTACTTTCCCTCAGTATACCAGAAATGTCCTTAGCTTCACGACGTGCTATTGCTAAGGGTTCTATAGCTAAAGCAAAATGTAAAGGACTAAGAGGACATGCTTGTCTAGTTCCCCGCTGTAATTTAAAGGGCTTAGAAATTTGGGAGTTAGTAATAATCTGAGCAGTAAGAGACAAGTAGATTAATTTAACCCAACGAATAAAATTAGGCCCAAAATTAAACTTTTCTAAGGTCTTAAAAAGATAATTTCACTCAATCCTATCAAAGGCTTTTTCTGCATCTAAGGATAATATACACTCTGATATTTTTTGGATGGTGAATATATCACATTCAATAACCAACGTATATTAAAATGTGAGTAATGATTTTTAATAAATCCTGTCTGGTCATGTGATATAATAGATGGTAGAATATTTTCAAGTCTTCGAGCTAATATTTTGGCTAAAATTTTTGCATCAACATTTAATAAAGAAATCGGTCTGTATGAAGAACATTCAGCTGGATTTTTATTGTTTTTTAAGAATAAGCGAAATAAAAGCTTCATAAAAAGATTGAGGGAGTTTACCTGATTTAAAGGACTCTGATATAACAGAGGATAAATAAGGTGTAAGTAACGTAGTGAAAGTTTTATAGAACTCCCCAGGAAAGCCATCAGGTCCAGGGGTCTTACCAGAATGTAAATCACGTATAGCCCCAGCCGCTTCTTCATTGGAAATAGGCTGATCTAACTGTGTTAGACTATCAGCAGAGAATGTAGGAATGTTGATATTACTGAAAAGGCGTTCATATAGGTATCATCTGAAGAAGAGTCAGACTGATACAACTTAAGGTAAAAGTCTTTAAATACGTTGTTAATTTCAGAATGGTCGGATGTCTTATTTCCATTATCTTTAAAAATTTCTATGATTTGACGATTAACTGTAAAAGATTTTAAGTGATTGGCTAATAAACTACCAGTTCTATCCCCGTGAATGTAAAATTGAGTTTTATCTCTCAACAGCTGTCGTTCAATTGGGTAAGTCAGCAGAAGATTATACTTGGATTGGATTTCAATACGTTTATTATATGTACTTGGATCTAGAGACAGGGCATACTTTCGATCAAGATCTTTTAATATCGCTGCTAGGTCAGACCTTTCTTTGTCAGCTTTTTTCTTTATATAGGTAGAGTAAGAGATAATTTCTCCATGAAAATATGCTTTAAAAGTATCCCAGACTATATTACCAGCAGTATCTCCTTTAAAATTTTCTTTAAAGAAAAAAGTAATATGGTTTTCCAAAAACTTTTGAAATTTTTTATCAGATAACAATGATAAGTTAAAACGCTAACTTCTATTTGGTACAGAGCAAGCAGGTAATCTTGAAGCCAGAAGCACAGGTGCATGATCAGACAAAGCAATCTCCTTATAAGCACAGGATTTTACCAGTGGAAGCAAGTTTCTATCTATAAAAAAATAACCAATCCAAGAGTACATATGATGAACCTGAGATAAATATGAATATTCCTTTTCTTGGGGGTGTAAAAAACGCCACATGTCAAGAATACCACACTGAGATAAAAAAGGTTTAAAAAGTAAGTCTGATTTATTAGTTTTACTTGAAGAGCGGTGTAATATAGGGTCAAGCCAAAAATTAAAAGCTCCACCCATCACTAAGGAATACCGATTCAAATCAGGCAGAAAAGAAAAAAGACGTTGAAAGAACAAGGAGTCTTCTGTATTTGGAGCGTATGCATTCGCAAATACGATTAGTTTATTCCCAAGACTACCCGAAACAATAACAAAGCGCCCATTTGTATCAGAAATTACATTATGTTGAATAAAGGATAAATTCTGATCAAACAGGATAGAGACCCCTCTCGATCTAGATTGAGAGGGTGAGCGAAAATGTATACCCTTCCATCCTTTGAAAGAATGTGAAATATCATCTTTACGAATATAGGTTTCTTGGAGAAAGATTATATGAGTTTTAAGTTTCCGGATATAAGAGAAAATCTTATTTCGTTTAACAGGGTTATTTAGACCTTTCACATTAAAACTGAGTATATTAATAAAAGAATCCATCAAGTATCCTTTAGTAATGTATAAAAGGTAATCACAGACATGTAGATAGTGAATAAGTAAAACAGTAAAAACATCCAATCAGCTTTATAGAAAATCCCATTTCCCCCCTCCCTCCCCCCAAAGAGAGAAATCAGCCAAGAGAGGCTGAAGACTAATTCTAACGTTCCCAACCCAAAACTCCGGTGGCTCCAATATATATATATATATAGCTGCGCTGAATAAACAGTTGTAAATATATATATACAAAAAATATATATCAAAGTAAATAAGTTTGTTAATTACGATTTAAAAAAAACATGGGAAAATATAAGAATTAGTCACGGTAAAAAAGCAAAGACAGATAAAGAAAATCAAATATGGAAAATCAATAAGTAAAACAACATATACTCGCGGGTACAAAAAACAGTAAAGAAACAAATAGAAGATAATTAAAAAGGGAAGCAGTTTAGATAGCTTCCAACATAACACTGACAGAATATAACGTATTGTTTAAAAAGAGCTGCGAAAAGCAGCAAAAGAAAATGGATGCAGTCCGCCTGCATATTTTGTATAGTTTGAAAGATAACAAGGCGCCAGCTACTTAGTCAAACAAATGATTAAGACTTTGTAAAACCAAGAAAACTTATCAACAAAAGGCCAATTACTTGATTGAACACCTGAAATTAAAACATTTAACATAAAACAACTCAAAATTGAATTTAAGGATGGAGACTTTGTAAAAATTTCTTAGCTTCTTCAGGCTTCGAAAACCAAGAGACCTTATTATCAGAAGTAGTAACCTTGAGTTTACACGGATCTCTGAGAGAAAGGCGACAGTCAAGCTTAAAAAGATCAGACATAACCTCTTTAAAAGCCTATCTAGCTCTTAGAACTTCCGGTGGATAATCTTGAACGATCCGAAACTGTTGATCACGAAATTGTAATACACGTTTCTTCCTTGATTCAAGAAGGATCTGTTCTTTAATCTGATAGTCATAAAAGCGAATGATAATAGAGCGAGGCTTGGCAGGGTTCCAATTACGGGGAGTGACTCGGTGAACGCACTTAAATTTTGGTAGTTCCGATAATATTTCGGGGAATAAATCTTTCAGCATTTGAGCACAAAAATCGATAGGCTGATTACCCTCCAGTTTTCCAGGAAGCACAAGAATTCTGATATTGCACCTTCGGTTCCTAGTCTCCAAGTCTGTAGGTTTCTTCAGTAACGCATCGTACTTTTTAAGTTGTTCCTTAGAAATTCTCTTGAAACCTTCGATATCCTTCTGCAACACTGGCAGAGATTCTTCGTGTAGCTTAATACGAATTTCGTGGTCATTCACAGTCTGCTGTATACTTCCAAGTTTCCGATTAAGCGTTTTCAGTTCAGATTTAACCAGGTCGATGGAATTCTGTAACAAATCAAACTTGGATTCCAAGTCATCTAGTTTATCCAATTTTTCGAGTTTCTCTGACATTTGTTTAATCATTTCAGTCAAAGTCTCTAGTCTCTTTTTTTGACAGCTTTCTACTCATGGTGCTCTCACCGAGATAGGCTTAAACAGCAAAGTAAGCAAATAATTTCGGAGCACGTAGCTAGTGCAACCTACTCCATTACAGCCACCGGAAGTCTCCCGATCAACATTTCTGATCTGGCTATTGTTCACGATTGCACGTAATAAAAAAAGAAAGATGGGTTGAGCAGACAGCTTTGGTCCTCATACCACTGGTGGCGCTATGGTGAGTAATGGCCAACTGTTATAGCAGTGTGGGTTGAAACATTTCTGCTGACCAATGTGACATCTATTCCTCTCGTCACTGAATTATACAGATTTCTCAGTCCCGCCTGATTCTCACCGTCTCCTTTCAGTTTAACATCACCTGGCATTGACACCTGTGGCAATATATGGTTTGATTCTATGTAGAAACACTCTGACATCCTGAGCAATACAATGCCACACATAGCATCGTGACATCTTGTCCTGAACCACTACACCTTCTCCGGCAGGATTTTAAGATCAATATTATCACCTAAACTCCGATCAAAGTACCTTTGAGCTTATCACCTGGCTGTTATCAGATAGTTACATGACACCTTGTTAAACACAATGTAGACCCGTCATGCATCCAAAACAGCAAGTTGGCAAAAATTCCTTAACGTAAATAAAACAAACTGCTGGAATTATTCAGTATGAGAGACAGTACGTTCATATTTCAGGTGGAAGACCATGTATCAGAGCAGAGCTTGCGTGTATGAGCCATGTATTCCGCATTTCCTATTTATGATTTTTTTTTGTTTCTCAATCTGTTGCACAATGCTCCATGCTCTCCCATTCACTGTACCAGTCCCACCGTGGTTTGACTGTACAAATGCACCATCACATACTTGCCCAATTTGAAAACCATTTGCCATTCCTCAGCCCATCTCCATAACTGAACAAGATCCCTTTGAAATTCATGGTAACCTGTTGCAATATTAATGGGACTGCCAGATTCATTATCAAACTTGCTGACCTTTCATGAACAAATCAATGGAATGAATAATGAATTACAGATTTCTTGACACTGACATTCACATTCCACTCGTCACCATCCTCCATTCGCTAAAACCATCTTCAGTCATCACCCTCTCCATCTTTTCATCGAGCCCAGTGAATCCACCTTGCCAGCTCCCCGTGAATCCCACGTGACCGAACTTTCCCAATCAGCTGCCATGTGGGATCTTGTTAAAGGCTTTACCAAAGTCCTTATAGACAACTTCACACCTCAAAGTCATCTAACTCCCCAGTAAACTCTTAAATAATCTCCAAAGTACATGGTAGATATGATATCCTACTGAGTGGTGCAGACGACAATTTCCCCACAACCAATGTCCAACCGCACGAGTCTTCAGCTTTACTGCAGACTGAGGAAATTCCGATCCCAGCTGTAAACTGAATCTGAACTGCCAATCTGGACTGAAGCCCGTATACTGCCAGTTCCATATCCTCAGTCACCAGCCCAATATTATCACCCATAGAAAGATGCTTTGGTGCCGGTTATTTGCCGTGGTGTTCCTGCCATTTCCGATTACAAACTAATGTGGAACTGAAACCTAATGACCCTCTGCCGGTGTGAGTGCTCAGGTTGATTCACCGGTCTGTAGGTTGTGAGAGGATGCGGATACACCCTTGCCTCCAGCAGCTAAACTGAGCACGTTTGATCACTATCTTATTGTTGTGTGGGATCTTGCCCCGCACAGTTGGCTGCCATGTTTACCCTCAGTGTAGCAGGAACAAAATGTAAAATTATAAAGTAGAAAATTATGGGAACTCAGTACATCAGGTTACCGCTGTGAAAGGAGAAATGGTGGAAGACCCAATATCTGAAATGGGACTGCAGAACTTTTTCCAGTATTTTCATCTTCTCGCTTTAAATTTCCTGCAACTGTAGTTTTATTTCACATCTTCATTTTAATGCACAGATGGTAACTGATTGCAAAATATCAGCAACACGCTAAAATGTAAATGCCACCCCACCCCAACCAGTTTGTTAGTTCTGAGTTTATTCTGACCTTGGTGTAAAACATCCCATACAGTCAATGCTCACAGCATCCTTCCCTCCCACTATAACTCTGGTACATTTGTCCCTGAGGCCACTGTCTCTACACTGAGAGGCGGTGACCACAGAGCAATAAAAACTGCAACACTTGCTGCAGCTCTGACGGGCTGTTACCCTGGAAATGGAGGAAGTGGCTCACCGAAAATAACCAAAAAAGGAAATAACAAACTGAACATCAAATGCTATGAAATTAATTATGACAAAGATTAAAACTGCAGCCGTTTTCTAAAAGGGACACTAAAATTATAATGGCTGCCTTTTCCCTGTCAGCTGTTGTGTTCAATTAAACTTCTGGTATTTCTAGCTAATGAAAAAAAAAACAATGAAGACAAAGTTTAAAAGAGAGATTGTTGAAATATATCATTGCAGCAATGGGATACAGGCTGGACAGAGATTGAACAAGATGGTTGATACATATTAATGTGGTGAGATACAGGCTGGACAGCGATTGAACAAGATGGTATATATATAGTGCAGGGAATTGAATTGAATTGACCTTATTACTTAGAACTTTCATATACACGAGGAGTAAAAATATTTATGCTCAGTCTCCGTCTAAATCTGCAATGTGGATTTATAGTACAGTCAATATAACAGAGAAGACATTTGTATCAGCATGAATTAATCAGTCTGATGTCCTGGTGGAAGAAGCTGTCCCAGAGCCTGTTGATCCTCTCCTTTATGCTGTGGTACCATTTCCCGAATGGTAGCAGCTGGAAAAGTTTGTGGTTGGGGTGACTCGGGTGCCCAATGATCCTTCAGAACCTTTTAATACAACTGTCACTGTAAATGATCTGAACAGTGGGAAGTTCACATCTAAAGATGCACGAGGCTGTCCGCACCACTCTCTGCAGAGTCCTGAGATTGAGGGAAGTACAGTTCCCATTCGAGGCAGAGATGCAGCCAGTCAGGATGCTATCAATTTTGCCCTGTAGAAAGTTCTTAGACTTTGGGGGTCCATACCAAACTTCCTCAACCATCTGAAGTGTACGAGGTGCTGTTGTGCATTTTTTCACCACACAGCCGGTATGCACAGACCACATGAGGTCCTCGGTGATGTTTATGCCGAGGAACTTAAAGCTGTTCACTCTCTCAACCCCAGATCCATTGTTGTGAATAGGGGTTAGCCTGTCTCCATTCCTCCTGTAGTCCACAACCACATCACTGTGTCAGGGTGTGGACTTCTTTTCTGTAGGCTGCCTCGTTATTATTTCAGATTAGGCCAATCAGTGTAGTATCTCAGCAAATTTAATTAGCAGATTGGAGCTGTGGGTGGCAAACCAATTCATGGGTGCACAGAGAGTAAAGAAGGGCGAAGGAGGCAACACTGAGGGGCACATGTGCTGAGGGTTAAAGGGTCAGAGGTGAGGGAGCCCACTCTTACCACCTGCCGCCGATCAGACAGGAAGTCCAGGATCCAGCTACATAAGGCAGGGTGAGGTCTCTGAGATTCTTGTCAATACTTCACGCCTTCATATGGCTACTGCTCTGCCCATGACTGCAAGGAACTGCAAAGACCTTCGAAGAACAGAACACTCAGCTGAGGAGATCAGAGAAACTAGCCTGCCATCCATGGACTCTTCCTACACATCTGCCAGATTCAGAAAAGCAGGCCAAAGAATCCCAAAACGTGGGACATTCTTGCTGCAAACGCACTCTCCCATAGGGGAATAGATACCACCAGGCCCAAGGATGGTTTCCTGTCTGTGGTTATAAGCCAAGTGAATGATAAAATGGGCTCGACTACACAATGAACTCGATGTGACCCTGCACTATATGTCTGTCTGCACGGCACTTTCTCTCCAGCCATAATGCTTTGTTACAGAGATTGTTTTGTCGAATATCAGCTCAATGTACTGTTGTAATATATTGATCTATGTGGTTGGTACGTCAGGCAAGATTTTCACTGTAGCTCAGTACGTGATCATAAGAACAAATTCCCCATTTTAATTGTGTGGAAATACTATACAGACTGAGCTTCTGCTTTGGAACTTCAGAGGGAAAATTGACTGACTGGGTTGTTGCTTTGGAAATTCTGAAGCGAAGCTTAACTGAACTGTACACATGTATGAGCTCAGATTAATGGAAAAAGCTAAATTCTCAAATAAATAGGTAATATTTATTGGCTGCACTTTGGAAGGTCAAAACAGAGGAATGAAACAATGTGTTATATTACAGAAAAAAGTACATACTGTCCACATAAAACGAGAGAATGTGACAGATCTGGATCTCACTGACTTGTTTGAAAGGCAGAACGATGAAGCTACATGTACATGTAGAGCAGTGACCCGTAGATGCTGCAGATTGGCATAAAGAAGTGAACAGAGCGTTATTTCATATTTACACTAGTTACATATTTAGTCTTTCTCTCGGAAGGAAATGGGAATAAACCAAAAATGGGACATTTACTTTGAGGTTAGCTCCACTTTGACGGGGAGTTCGAGGCGGGACCGGGAATAACGCCATCTTGGCTGTTCCGTCTCTGCTATTGGGTGCAACCAATGATTGACATCGCGAATGGTAATAGTGCAGATAGTAAATCCTCTGTTGACTGTGGGCGTTCACGTGATTAGTAGCTCAGCCATTAAGCCGATCAAGCTCGAGCACAGCAGTGCCTGCGCACGTGAGGGCAGACCCCGGTGTTGGTGGCCTATGTATGACGTCAGGCGCGTAGGGGCGCCAGTGTGACACTGTGTACCTAAATTTATGGCCCTAACAGTTAGCGAACACACTCTGAGCAATGTTAAGTTGATAACACTCTCATAAACCTGAACTTCAGTCTATTCAACATTTAACACCACACCCTGTTCCACGACGATTGTGTTGAAACACAAGAAGTATCGCTATGCTTGAATTAGTCTTTCTAATATGTGCTTTGAGCCAGAAATACTACTTCAGTCCACGATAGCAATGATTACATTTCTCTCGAAATTTGACCTGCTCCAGAGAGAAGTAGCAAACTGTTGGTGTCTTGTCTTTGATTTATTGTTCACCTTGAGACCAGTTTATTGTCCAATGATAAAATCCAGTGACAGCTCAGGGCAAAGATCGCTGTGGGTTAATTGCACAGAGACAGCAGAATGAAGGGGTCTGTGAAGTCTGATGAAATATGCATTTGGAGTTTTTTTTGTTTGAACACTGGGTAATCTCTTTATCGGGGTTTAACTGTGCTCCAGCTGTCTAGAGCTGACTACAAGGTCATCCTGTTTATAAAGAGCCATTTTAACAGTTGTCCACAGTTGGATCAGTGCAGTAATGGACTAGCTGGGGAGCAACTATGCCGAGATAAGCATCTCCCAGAGATAACATGCCGTCAAAGTCAACAGCAGGGTAAGGACGCCCTTTTCCTTCAGTTTATTGCTCACTGTCCGGAAACAAGTTACCATGTCACCACACCAATCATATGAAATTAGGATCATTTCCCGCTGGCGAATTTGCCTGGCATTCGATTTACTTTACACATTGATCAACCGGCATCGTCCTTATTTTACAAAGACGTGCCACTCCTTGTCAGAGAATGATGGAAAAAAGAAACACAATAAATTCTGATATGTCTATCCATGGCCTCCTCTACTGTCAAGATGAAGCCACACTCAGGTTAGAGGAACAACATCTTATATACCGGTTGGGTAGCCTCCAACCTGATGGCATGAACATTGACTTATCTAACTTCCGTTAATGCCTCTCCTCCCCTTCATACCCCATCCCTGACATATTTAGTTGTTTGTTTTTTTTCTTTCTCTCTTTCTGCCCATCACACTGCCTGTTCTCCATCTCCCTCTGGTGCTCCCCCTCCCACTTTTTTATCCCGAGGCCTCCCATCCCATGATCCTTTCCCTTCTCCAGCTCTGTATCACTTTTGCCAATCACCTTTCCAGCTCTTATCTTCATCCCACCCCCTCCAGTCTTCTCCCATCATTTTGCATTTCCCCCTCCCCCCACTATTTTCAAATCTCTTAGTATCTTTCCTTTCAGTTAGTCCTGACGAAGGATCTCGGCCCGAAACATCGACAATGTTTCTCCTTATAGATGCTGCCTGACCTGCTGTGTTCCACCAGCATTTTGTGTGCATTGTTTGAATTTCCAGCATCTGCAGGTTTCCTCATGTGAACACATTAAATTCACTGGGTTTCTTATTTGTCAGAGTGTGGTGCTCGTATGCTGAATTAGTAATAGGACATTCATCCCCTCAGTCCTGTTCCGCCATTCTCTATGATCACAGCTGGACAGTGATCTCAGTGACTCAACCCTGCGACCGTCTGTAACACTTCACTCCCTTGTCTGTCCAGAATCTGTGTTCGGTGGAATTAAACACATCGAAAGAAAGCTCTGCTTTTCTTACCCTTTGAAGAAGAGAATTCCAATGTCACATTAGTTACGCCTCAGAAAAAAAAACCTAATCAATCTTCATCTGTTTCAGCTCCCCCTACAGTAGCAAACATGTTCTCCATATGCCTATTCAGAATCCGTGTGATGTTCAATGTCCCCAACAAGGGCTCAATTTCTAAACACCAGCGGATAACAAATCTCTTCTCCATCAGCTAAATAACAACGAATACATTCAACTCCCCGTCTTTATCTAATAACAGCGAATGTAGTCAAATGCCTCCGTCCATCCAGTACCGGAAGATAAAATTGTGTTACCTCTAATTCTACTAAGACAGCGAAAACAACCTGCTGTTGATAAACGTGGCGGTGCGGTAGCGCAGTGGTCAGCATTGAAGTGGACGGGAAACGGCCCCCGGACATGCACTCAGTGGCCACATTATTTGGCATAGGGTGTTCAAAGTGAAGTGTCCTCTCAGTCTAGAATCTGCTATTTTTATCTGCGGCCAGAGAGAATTACCACAATATTTATTAATATAAATATCACTGCCAGAAGTATCTCGTCTTTCCGAAAAAAAATGCACACACAGAATAATAAAGCTCACAGATCCATAAAGCCGCGCGATTTCAATGATAATATTGATATGGTAGCAATACTGGAAATACTGCCGTTACAAGTGGGCTTATTAAAATACCATAACACTGCCGAATACAGTCCCTGTTCTTACCTGGTGCTGGACTCTCGACTCCGGTTTCAGTGAATCCGAGCATCTGAATTGTATGTCCCTAACAGTAAGTGAACACACCCTGAGCAATGTTCAGTTGATAACACGCTCATAAATTAACTTCACCCTACTCAGCATGTAACGCCACATCTTGTTCCACAACGTGTGTGTTAAACCACACAAAGTCTCATTTTCTTTATACGAGTTTCTCTTACAAGTGCTCTGAGCCGGAATGAATACTTCAGTGCGAATGCAATGATGAACTTTCTCTAGAAAGTTTGATCCGCACCAGAGAGGAATAACAACCCGCATCCTGGTTCGGTTCGGCTGGTGTTATTGCTTTAATTTATTGTTCATCTTGGGACCAGTTAATTTTCGGATTATAAACCCCAGCGACAGCTCAGGGCAAAGATCGCTGTGGGTTTATTGCACAGAGACAGCAGAATGAAGGGCGCTGTCAACTCTGATGAAATATTATGAATTTGGTGTATTTTTTTCTTTTGATCTCAGTTAAATCCTGGTCCAGATTCAACTGTGCCCCAGTTGTCTTGAGCTGGCCTAAAGGTCAGCCTATTTGTAAAGAGCCATTTTTAACACTTGCTCTTCGTTGGATTGTACAGTAATGGGCGAATTGGGGAGCATCTGTGCGGAGGTAACCGTCTCCCAGAGGTAACAACTGGTGAAAGTCGACAGAAAGATAAGAAAGCCCTTCCCCTTCAGTTTATTATTCACTTACTGGAAACAAGTTAGTGTGTCACAGCAGCAACCGTATGAAATTATGATCATTTCCCGTTGGCAAATTTGCCTAGCATCGCACTTATTTTACAAATACCTGAACCATTCCTGGTTAGAAAACGATGGGGGAAAAAATACTAAACATAAAACTCACTGGGTTTCTTATTTCTCAGAGTGTGCTGCTCGCATGTTGAATTAGTAACAGGACATGCACTCACTCAGTGCTATTCCTGCGTTCTCCATTATCACAGCTGGACTGTGATCTCAGTTGGACATCTCTGCGACCACCTGCAGCACGTCACTCACCTGTCCAGAAACTGTGTAAAAAAATCTGCTTCTCTTTTCCTTTGAAAAGAGTTTCACCTCATAAAAATAACCTAATGTATTTCACATGTTTCCGCTTCCCTTGGAACAGCAAATGATAGTATTGATATGGCAGCAATACTAGAAAACTGCCCTGACAGGTGGGCTTATTAAAACACCATAACACAGCCCAGTACAGTCCCTGTTCTTACCTGGTGCTGGACTCCTGAGTCTGGTTTCAGTGAATTCGAGTGTCTGAACTTTATGGGCCCTAACAGTAAGTGAACACACCCTGAGCAATGTTCAGTTGATAACACGCTCATAAACCTGAACATCAGCGCCTTCAGAAGGTAACGCCACACCCTGTTCCACAAACCTTGTGTTAAACCACACAAAGTCTTATTTTGCATGAACGTCTTCCTAACATGTGGATCGATGCAGAATTACTACATCAGTATACAGTGGGAATGGTTACCTTTCTCTCTAAAATGTGATCTGCTCCAGAGTGGAATCACATCCCGCATCCCGGTTCAGTTAGGCTAGTACAGTCTGATACACTCTTCACCCTGGGGCCGGTTTATTGTCAGACTATAAACCACAGCACCATCTACAGCTTTATTGCATTTAGATGGCAGAAGAAAGGACAGTGTTGACTCTGGTCAAATTATGCATTTGGGATAATCTTTTGCATTGAACACTGCACACTTCCTTTCTCCAGATCTAACTGTGCACCAGCTGCCCGGAGATGCCGTGATCTCAGGTTCAGCCTTTTCATGAAGCCATTTTCAACCGTTGTCCGCAGGTGGATCATTGGGGCAATTGACTATTTGGGGAGCAACTGTACCGAGATTACCATCTCCCAGGACTACCCTTCCCTTCAGTTGATTGCTCACTTACTGGAACAACTTTCCATGTCAGAGGAGCAATCATGAAATTACATTGAATTTGCCTGACATTGCCTTTATTTTACAGACACATCAACTGTTTCTCATCAGTCAGTGATGGGAAATTTCTGAACTCTAAATTCACTGCGTCTCCTATTTGTCTGAGATTGATACTGCCATATTGTATTAGCACTAGGATATTCGGACTCTCAATCCTGTTCCGCCGTTCTATAAGTTCATCTCAGCAGCCCAATCCTGCGTCCGCCTGCAGAAACCTTTCCTGTCAAGAATCTGTGCCCTGCGGAATTCATCACATTGAAAAATAAAAACTCTTTCATCCCCCCGACAGGAGCAAATATATTTTACGCAGTTTTTTCCTCAGAGAGTTGTGAGTGTGTAGAATGGGCTGCCGGCAACATTGGTGGAGGCGGATAAAATAGGGTCTTTTAAGAGTCTTTTAGATAGGTACATGGAGCTTGGAAAAATAGAGGGCTATGGGTAACCCCAGTAATTTCTAAGGTAGGGACATGTTCGGCACAGCTTTGTGCACCGATGGGCCTGTATTGTGCTGTAGGTTTTCTATGTTTCTATATGCTCCAGATTCCTGTCAAGATCCCGCTTGAGGCTGTGTGTTCCAAGCAAGTGCACAATTCATTTATCCATATAATATCAAACACAATCAAGTCCCCATCTTTGCCTAATACCAATGAATACAGTTATATTCTCCATTCATCCACTAACAGTGCATTAGATAGATTCAACTCTAATTCTTCTAATTCAGCAAACAGAAACAAAAGCTCACAGGTATTTCCTGAAAGGGAATTCACACCAACCAACTATCAATGTACTAAATCTTCTTTGATTGACATTCGTTCTGAAAAAAAAAACACGTCACAGCTTGCGGTGACCCTCCTCAGGTCTGAGAAACAGTCAATGAAATGAACCCATTAACTCCTTACATCGGCAAAATGGATTGACCTTACCTCCAAATTCTTTACACTGCATTCAGAAATGTACAGAAAGTGTGATGTGGCCAGTAGAACTGCTCAGAAAGTTGCTTCAGATAGCTGAGGAAAATAATCAGGATAATTTCAGACACGAGAAATTCTGCAGATGCTGGTAATCCAAGCAACACACCCACATAAAATGCTGGAGGAATTCAACAGGTCAGGCAGCATCTATGGAAAAGCGTACAGACAATGGTGCAGGCCGAGAGTTAGTCCTGCTGAAGAGTCTCAGACTGAAACTTTGACTGTACACTTTTCCATAGATGTTGCCTGGCCTGCTGAGTTCTTCTGGCATTCTGTGTGTGTGATCGGAATAGATTACTGCGAGAAGCTGTGGTTTTTTTAGTGTTCGAGTAACTATCACAAAACATGCGACTTGGCGCAGATCCTTTTTCAGAAGATTTAAACCATCCGAAGGTGAAAGTAATAGAAAGAAACTGTAGTCATGAGAAACGCTCTGCAGGTAAGCAACAGCTGTGGGGAGAGGAGCAAAGTTAACGATTCGCATCACAACCTTTCATCAGAATAGCTTCAAACATTTTCTGGTTCAGTGCAGATCCCCAGCATCTTGAGTTGCTGTTTGATTTCCTCTGACTGACAGCCGTCAGTGAGGGTGGATTTCTAAACCTGATTTAAACACTGAACCCCCGGGTCAATTACTACTGGTGTGAAAACGGCGCAGTCTATTTAATCAAAACCTCTTCCTGTGAGGAATGGAAAAGGAACTTGTTCTCTCCTCAGATTATCAGACATTGTTGCCAAAGGAACTCCAGAACCAAACAATGGAGCCCAGAGGAAAAATATTTGCTCAGCACCTCATAAAACCAGGTAGCTTGATCCGCAGTCCATTCTAACTGGGTGAAAAACTGTGATATCCCATCACCCAAGCTCACAGGGACTTGCCACTTAACCACCCGGTATGGTGAACTACATATACCTGTCTGGACAAGCTCCCCCTGCTGACTGCTCCTGTGGCTCCTCCCACTGACCGTGGCTCCTCCCACGGAACCCGGTATAAAGGCAATTGGGGACTCTGCCCTGGTCTCAGTCTCCAGGATGCAGTGTGGTGGTCAATTGCTGCTTGTTCTTTCTTCCAGCCAATAAAAGCGGATATCTCGCCTCACGTCTCCAAGAGTTATTGATGGTGCATCAAATTTATTGGCTGGAAGAAAGTAGACAGTGTCTCAACCCGGGAATGTGTGATGGGACAGTGTGGAGGGAGATTCAATCTGTGTCTGACCCTGGGAGTGTGGGATGGGAGAAGTGGAGGGAACTTCTCTCTGAGTCTTACCACGCGTGTGTGTAATGGGACGATGTGGAGGTAGCTTCATACTGTTTCTGACCCCGGGAGTGTGTGATGGGCCGGTGAGGCGGGAGATTAACTATGTGCCTGTGGTGAACTACATATACCTGTCTGGACAAGCCCCCCCTGCTGACTGCTCCTGTGGCTCCTCCCACGGACCCCGGTATGAAGGCGATTGAAGCCTGAGTCCCGGCCTGTCTCCAGGATGTAGTGTGGTGGTCAATTGCTGCTTGTTCTTTCTTCCAGCCAATAAAAGCCTATACCTCTCTGAGAGTTATTGATGGTGCATCACCCGGCAAGTCTCAGACTGGTGGCTGTTGTTAGTAAATTCCCAACAATCAATATCCATCCACCGGAAAGTTCTGTTTCACAGCAGGACGACGAAAATCCCGTCACAACCTCCAAAGTCCAAACACTGCCAGTTCCATATTCCCAGAGTCCCCATCCCTGGATTTTAATCCAAGCACCAAAACACTCAATTCTCTTTGCTGCCGGTAATATGTTCCGGCGTCTCGGTCATACCCAGTTCAAAAACTAACACTCCCACACCAACCCACAGAACACTGAGAACATGATGATCCTCTGAATGGGCCGGAGATCGCGCTGGAAAACCTGGCAGTCACCAGAGGGCAAGAATACGTCTCACATTGTCTCCTGAAGCTAAACTGAACTCATGTTATCATTATCTTATTGAACGAGACCTTCCCCAGCATAATTAATGATCACATTTCCTGCAGGGTAACAGGAATAAAATGTTTTTAAAAAAATTATGATACTGAATATGTGCTGGTAACAGTATATGAGATAGGATCAGTGGAAAGAGAAATAGTGGAAGACCTGGTATTGGAAACGTGACAGAGCAAGATGCTGCCCAATTACTGAATGTTCTGACCATGAAATATATGAGCATAAATAGATCGTTTGGCCCATCGAGTCTGGTCTTCCATTTCATAGTTGTTCCATTGTCCCTCTGAGCCACAATCTCCTGCTCTCATCCCATATCACTTTCATCTTCCCACAGTAAAAACTGATCCAAGATACTTTTTCACTTCATCCTCTGTTTTCTTGTCCCACATTATTATTTTCTCAAATTGCGGGGTAAATTCTATCATATTATGATCACTGGCCCTGGATGTTTTTTTGTTTATCTGAATCTCTCTAATAACTTCCAGTTCACTGCACAACACCCAATACAGAATAGATGATCCCCAAACGGGATCAACCACAAGCTGCTCTCAAATTCTGCCTCTTGGGATCCAGCACCAACCCGATTTTACCATGTTAAAATATCCCACGACTATCGTAACACTGCCCTTTTGAGATACATTTTCTATCTCCCGTTGTAATTTTTAGACCATGTCATTACTACAGAGTGGGGGTCTGTATATAATCCCCATCAGGGTCTTTGTAACACTTGAAGTTTCCTAGATCTACCCACAATGATTCAAGACCTTCCTACCCCATGTCAGTTCTTTCTAATGATTTGATTTCATTTTTCACCAACAGTCACGTCATCCTTTCTGCTGACCTGTCTGTCCTTTCGATACAGTGTGTATCCTTGGTTGTTAAACTCCCAGATAAAATATTCTTTCAGCCACGATTCAGTGACACCCACAATGTCATACATGCCAATCTGTAACTTTGCTGCGTTCGTCTATTATTCCATACACTGCACGCATTCAACTGTAACACTGTCAGTCTTGTACTCTCCCATTTCCATTTTGTTTGCTTTTATGTTGAAGCATCCCATTGACTGCAATTTTGCCCTATCATCAGCCTCCCCGTTCTAGCAGTTTCACTGCACACTGCCATGTTTGTGAACCAACTACCCCATTACCACAAACATTACAGCACAGTACAGGTCCTTCAGCCCTCCATGTTGTGCCGACCCATATAATCCTTTAAAAAAGTACTAAACCCACACTACCCCATAACCCTCCATTTTTCTTTCATCTATGTGCCTGTCCAAAAGGCTTTTAAATACCCCTAATGTTTTAGCCTCCACCACCATCCCTGGCAAGTCATTCCAGGCACTCACAACTCGCTGTGTAAAAAACATACCCCTGATGTCTCCCCTAAACTTCCCTCCCTTAATTTTGAACATATGCCCTTTGGAGTTTGCAAATGATGCCCTGAGAAACAGGTACTGACTATCCACCCTATCTATGCCTCTCATAATCTTGTAGAGCTCCATCAAGTCCCCTCTCATTCTTCTATGCTCCAAAGAGAAAAGTCCCAGCTCTGCTAACCTTGCTTCATATGACTTGTTTTCCAAACCAGGCAACATCCTGGTAAATCTCCTCCGCACCCTCTCCATAGCTTCCACATCCTTCCTATAATGAGGTGACCAGAATTGAACACAATACTCTAAGTGCGATCTCACCAGACATTTGTAGAGTTGCAACATGACCTCTCTAATCTTGAACACAATCCCCCTGTTAATGAAACCTAGCATCCCATAGGCCTTCTTATACCCTATCAATCTGTGCAGCGACCTTGAGGGATATATTGATTCGAACCACAAGGTGCCTTTGTTCATCCACACTCTTATGTAACTGATCATTAATACTGTACTCAGTCTTCTGGTTTGTCCTTCCCAAATGCATCACCACACACGTCCGGATTGAACTCCATCTGCCATTTTTCTACCCAACTCTGCAGCCTGTCTATATCCTCTTGTAACCTTCGACAACCTACAGCTCCATCCATTCTCAACATTATAACCCCAGGTCCCATCCTCCTGCAAAATTAGCCCTCCTGAATCGTTCTGGAAAACCTGCCCGGAAGGATCTTGGTTCCCCTCCTTTCTCCTCCCCCCTCTCTCCCCATCTCTCCCCCACTCACCCAACCCTCCCCCTCTCTCCTGCCCGCCCTCACTCCACACTCTCCGCGCTCTCTCCCCCTACCAATATTCAGCAGAAGCAGATTATTACAATCCTGTAATCTCTGCATTTTAAGTATCACTGCCAGATGCATGTCTGTTTTCCTTAAAAACACACACACAGAAAAAAAAGCATTCATGTCCGTAATGCCACACAGCTTTAAAGACAATATTGAACAGGTAGAAACACTGGAAATCCTCTCCTGATGAGGAATGTATAGAAACATCACAACGTTCCCCACCCAGTACGGTCTCTGTGTGTACTTGGTGCTGAGCTTCTGTTTCTGTTCCAGCGAATCCGAGTATCTGAACTTAGTGGGTGCAAACAGTAAGTGAACACACCGTGAGCGAGATTCAGTTGATAACACACACATAAACCCGGGCTTCTCATCAGTCAGCATGTAATTCCACACCCTGCTCCACAGCACATTATATGACACAAAAGCTGATTCAAGCAAATGATTCTACTGGGCTGTTCGGTCCAGGCTTCCTATTGTGCCTCAGTGCCCGGTGACACAGATTACATCCAGTATCTGTCCACAATTCGATCCGCTCCAGGGAGCAACCGCGACCCACATCCCTGCTCCGATCAGTCAGTGTCACAACACTAATTCATTGCAACACGCTCAGAATGCTGGAGGAACTCAGCGGGCCAGGGCCAGGAGGCATCTACAGAAAACAGTCGACATTTTGGGCCGAGACCTTTTGGCAGCACCGCCACCACTTTCTGGCACTCCGTCCGCCAGAAAAAAAACGGTATCTCCCAGTGGCCGGCCATTTTAATTCCACTTCCCATGCACATCCTGACATGTCAATATACGGCCTCCTCACCTGCCGTGATGAGGAAGCACTCAGACTGGAGAAGAAACACCTTATATTCTGTCTGGGTAGCCTCCAACCTGATAGCATGAATATCGATTTCTCAAACTTCAGGTAATAACGCACCCCCCTCCCCTCACCATTCCCCATCCCCATTTCCCTCTCTGGCCTTATCTCCTTACCTGTCCATCGCCTCCGTTGGGTGTTTTTCCCCACTTTTCCTTTTCCATGACCTTCTGTCCTCTCCGAACAGATTCACACTTCTCCAGCCCTGCATCTCTCACCAATCAATTTCCCAGCACTTTACTTCATCCCTCCTCCTTCCAGTTTCACCTATCATTTTCCGCCTCTTCCTCCACTCCCCTCCCCCTCCTTCTAGCTCTGACCTATCATCTCTTTTTTGTCCGGTCTTGCTGAAACATCGTCTGTACTCTTTTCTATACAGTTTGACCTACTGAGTTCCTCCAGCATTTTGTTTTTGTTGCCTGGATTTCCAGCTTCTGCATATTTTCTCTTGGCATTAATTTATTGTATATTTGGGGATCAATTTATTTTCAGACTATAAACCGTAGCGGTAGGCGAGGGCAAAGATCCCCGTGAGCTTATAGGAAAAGCACAGCAGCAGGACGGGCGCTGTCTACTCTGGTGAAAAGTTATGATTTTGGAATAATATTTTCTTTTGAACACCGGACATTCCCTTTCGCCAGATTGTGCCCCAAATGTCTGGAGCTCTACTGATCTCAGAGTCAGCCCTTTGATAAAGCAAACTTCAATATTTGTCCACAATGGGGCCATTACAATAATGGGCAAGGCAGCAACTGTGTCGAGATTACAAACTGGAGAAAACCACACCCTAACAAGTACAGCAAGATAAGAATATATTTCACCTTGAAATTAATGTTCACTTATTAGGAATAAGTAACCTGATCGATCAGATAAAATTATGACTAATGGGTCTGTTTACTCTACTCCTGTTGGTGTGTTTCCTCGCTATCACTCATACTTTACAAATAGCTGAGCTGTTTCCCTTTACTGATCGATGAAAATCCCTTTAGCATTAAATTTACTAGATGTGTTTTGTCAGCCAAAGGATGCTGATGGGAGATTTAATAAAATTCACATGCTGAATTTACTGTGACCGATCTAGTCTGTGATCTCAGCACCTTAATTCTGCCTCTCACCTGTAACATCTCACTCACTTGTCCTTCAAAGACCATTACAGTGCGCAGATTACAGAATTAATTGTAATAATCTGCTTCTCCTGAATATTGCGGAGGCCATTCCAATGAGACACTAGACCCAGAGAGAGAGAGAGAGATGGGGAGAGAGGCAGAGAGAGACACAGAGAGAGAACATCTCAATTGCCTTCAACTGGCGGTGCCTGCTTTCAGTACAATCTGATATATTTTGTTTTAATTTCCCCCTCCCTTTTCTCTCTCTCTCTCTCTCTCTCTCGCTCTCTCTGACCATCACTCTGCCTGTTCTCCATCTCCCTCTGGTGCTCCCCTTTCTTTCTCCCTTGGCCTCCCGTCCCATGATCCTTTCCCTTCTCTAGCTCTGTATCCCTTCTGCCAATCACTTTTCTGGCTCTCAGCTTCACCCCACCCCCTCCGGTCTCCTATCATTTCGCATTTTCCCCTCCCCCTCCTACTTTCAAATCTCTTACTATCTTTCCTTTCAGTTAGTCCTGACGAAGGGTCTCGGCCCGAAATGTCGACAGTGCTTCTCACTATAGATGCTACCTGGCCTGCTGCGTTCCACCAGCATTTTGTGTGTGTCTCTCTGTCAAACCTTCTTTTGATCTCCCACCTACCCACACACTTCTGATAGAAGGGAAACAACACTGCAGGAGGTGACCCACAACAGGTCTCACCAACCAACTATATAATGGAACCATCACATCTTTACACCCCTCCCAGTCCCCACCCCCCCCATAAACTGCAGTATTAGGAGTTCTCATAATTTTGCCCTCTCCCAGCAGCTACCTACCGAAATGTCGTAAAGGGCAGACAGATAGTGTCGATCCCGCCTGCGATGGAATAAGCAAAGCGAATTCTCAGTTCCCTCGGTCAGGGATCAGTAAATCCCCGAGTGTGGACAGATCGGCTTCCTGCCGTTGCGAGCAGTAGCCCGGGGACAGTTCCGAGATGCGGGAAGCTCGCACCTCCCGAGCCTTTGCTGATGATTCGGAGCTGGGTTGAAATTGCGGCGTTTCCGATAACACCTCCAACTACACCGGTTTCCCACGGGATGTGCACAGGAAGTCGATGCATTCAATTAGTTGAAGGGAATTATTAATTCTTTCAAAAGTGATTCGTTACAGTTCAATTGTTGAACAACCCAATAAGTTCTCAGTTTCATTTAAGTGGCTAACTGCCTTTATGATGTTTATATATCAATATACACAGCTCCTTACCTTGTATTGCAGCTTCAGGTTCTGTTACCACCCTGTCCCAGTAGCTGCGTTACGGGTTCTGTAAGTAATGAACACACCCTGGTTAATATTCAGTCAGCTCCTGGTGATAATCATTAACTAAACCCACAGCGTTACCAGCGGGTCTCTCCGTGTCCTGTTCCTTAGCACAGGGTACGTTCTGTCTCCAAACAAACATCACCATGGAGATGAAATGTGATCTCAGTGATTTTGAGAGTGGAATGTTGTCGGTGCCGGAGGGTGCAGTTTGAATATCGCAGGAACTGCTGAACTCCTGGGATTGTCCCATTCAACAGTCTCAGTTTTGCGGAGAATGGCACGGAAGAAGATCAGCGAGCGGCAGTTCTGAGAGCGAAAACGCCTTGTTAATGAGAGAGATTGAATGGGAAAAGCGAAATTGGTTCAATCTGCCAGGAAGGCAACAGTAACTGAAATAACCACGCTGCAAATGCATTGTGCATAGAGGCGTCATTGGACATGTAACATGTCGAACATTGAAATGGATGGGCTACAGATGTAGAAAACCATGGACATACAATCAGTGGCCGCAGTATTAGGTACACAGTACAGTGCCCATTGATATGTGTTTTTGTCAGCCAGAAGTTGCTGACGGGAGATTTAATTACATTGGCATCCCGCATTCACTGTGACCAACGCAGATCTGACTGTGATCTCGGCTCATCAATCCTGCATCTCACCTGTAACATCTCACTCATTTGTGTATCAAGGGCCACCACACTGCAGGATTACAATATTAACTGAAAGACTCTCCTTCTCCTGAATATTGAGGACAGTCATTCCCATGACACACTAGACCCAGAGAGAGAGAGAGAGAAAACATCTCAACTGTCTTCAACTGGCGGTGCCTGGTTTCAGATCCTCACACAACAGGAACTATTTTGTCCACATTCCTGTCAAACTCCGCGGCAATACTTTATGTCTCATCGAATTTCCCACTCATTTTACCAAATTTCCACAGAAACAATCATGTACATTGTTATTTTAAAAAAAACTGTGATGTATACAAGCAGGTCTCCCCTGTTTTATGTAACACAAGGCAAGATGACAACAGATTCCTCATAGAAAAACTCACGGGGGCAGATATCTGTCTGGTAAACCTTCCTTTCATTTCCCACCTACCCACTCACATCTGACAGAAGGGAAACAACACTGCAGATGGTGATCCTCAACAGGTCTCACCAACTGACTATATAATGGAGCCATCAACTCCTTACACCACCTTCCCCCACGACCACCCCCCACCCCGGCTGTAATCTCCAATGTGGATGGTTCCATACTTTTTACCACGAATCGCAATGCCGTCCAGGATGGACAGATAGTGTCGATCCCGCCAGTGAAGGAATAAGCAAAGCAAATCCTCAGTTCCCTCGGTCGGGGATCAGTAAAGCCCCGAGTGTGGGCGGATCGGCCTCCTGCTGTTGCAAGCAGTAGCCCGGGGACAGTTCCGAGATGCGGGAAGCTCGTACCTCCCGAGCCTTTGCTGATGATTCGCAGCTCGGTTGAAAGAGCGGCGATTCCAATAACACTATCAGCTGCCCCGGTTCCCCGCGGGACATGCACAGGAAGTCGATGCATTCAATTAGATGAAGGGAATTGTTAATTCA
This sequence comes from Hemitrygon akajei, assembly GCF_048418815.1. Classification (NCBI taxonomy): domain Eukaryota; kingdom Metazoa; phylum Chordata; class Chondrichthyes; order Myliobatiformes; family Dasyatidae; genus Hemitrygon; species Hemitrygon akajei. The sequence goes on along the minus strand of NW_027331994.1, from coordinate 585,067 downwards.
CTTAAAAGCGATTCGCTACAGTTCTAATGTCGATCAACACAATACTTTATCAATCTCATTTGATTGTTCATTTAAGTGTCTGACTGCCTTTGTGATGTTTATATTTCAGTATATAGAGCTTCTTACCGTGTACAGCGGCTCCAGGTTCTGATACCACCCTGTCCCAGTAGCTGTGTTACGGGTTCTGTAAGTAATGAACACACCCTGGTTAATGTTCAGTCAGCTCTTGGTGGTAATCATTAACTGAACCCATAGCGTTACCAGCAGGTCTCTCCCTCTGTCCTGTTCCTTAGTACAGGGTACGTTCTGTCTCCAACAAACATCACCATGGAGATGAAATGTCCCAGTGATTTTGAGAGTGGAATGTTTGTTGGTGCCAGACGGTGCAGTTCTACAGACAATAGGTTCAGGAGTAGGCCATTCGACCCTTCGAGCCAGCACCACCATTCACTGTGATCGTGGCTGATCATCCGCAATCAGTACCTTGTTCCTGCCTTCTCCCCATATCCCTTGACTCCGCTGTCTTTAAAAGCTCTATCTAACTCTTTCTTGAAAGCATCCAGAGAATTGGCCTCCACTGTTTTCTGAGGCAGAGCAGTCCATAGATCCACAACTCTCTGGGTGAAAAAGTTTTTCCTCAACTCTGTTCTAAGTGGCCTACCCCTTATTCATAAACTGTGGCCTCTGGTTCTGGACTCCCCCAACATCGGGAACATGTTTCCTGCCTCTAGTGTGTCCAATCCCTTAATAATCTTATATGTTTCGATCAGATCCCCTCTCATCCTTCTACATTCCAGTGTTCCAGTGAAAACACTTTCATTCAAGCGTGAAGAAAGTTTAACTCTTTGTGGTACAGAGAAGAGCGATAGAACCAATGACGCGATGTAAAATCCATTAGCTGGGGTCTCGAAGGTCGACTGTTCTTTTCTCCATAGACGCTGCCTGGCCTGCAGAGTTCCTCCAGCATTTTGTGTGTGTTACACAAATTTCCAGCATTTACTGAATTTCTCTTGTTTGAGAGAGATCGGTGACGGGTCACTGCCCCGTGGGATATTTCACATCTCACTACCGGGGTAAAAGATGCTTTCTGCTCGCACTCAGTAGAAACCACCCAGGAGAGTATTTCTGGTTGACGGCAAAGACGTCATTTCTCTTAATCCATTTGGACAGTAACTTGACTCGTTAACATGAACATGTCAGGACTCCCTTCTCCAACTAAATTCACTCCCGATCCTGACCAAAGCTGAGTCTCGCTGTTAACATTGAATCGTTGTACAGAATCATAGACAACACTTACCTCTGATGATGTAACTGAACGACGTTCAATGTGGTCCCAGGAAATCACAGTCTGACTTCCTGGGTAATCGACAATGGTCCTGCACCGGTGTGCTCACCCTGTACGGAGAGTTGAGTCTGAGCTGCTGCTCCCGAGGCCGCTCGGCTGTGATGTGTCCGTCGCTCATCACAGATGGACAGGGCCGGGTGAGCCGGGGTAGAGCGGGACTGCCGCAGTCCGGGTCACACTAACTCTCACCGGCTCAGGACGGGTCTGACAGCAGGAGGAGGCGGGAGTGGGATCAATGTAGCAACCCTGAAGAGGAAAACAAACAGGTTAACAAAGTTAACCTTTCTGTCCAGATTTCCATGTGGATCTCTCATTTTTCTTTCTTTGCAACCAATTAGGCTTCATAACCAGCTTATAACATGCAAAGCTCTGTACTGAATACTTTAATTTATGAAGGCCAATGTGCCAAAGATTTCTTTACTACCTTATCTAGGTGTGCTGCCACTTTCAATGAATTGTGGACCCGTATTCCCAGATGCCTTTGTCCTACCGCACCCTTCAGTGCCGAACCCTTCATTGTGTAAGTCCCACCCTGGTTGATCCTACTGAAGCGTAACAGCTCACGAGCCTGCATTAAACTCCATCTGCCATTATCAGACATTTTTACACCCAATGCAGATCCCGCTGCAAGCTCCAATAGTCTTCATCGCTGTCAAATACACTCCAAACCTTGGAGTCATCCGCAAATATGCTGATCCGGATAATCTAATTATCATCGAGATCATTGATATAGATTATAAACAACAACGGATATCAGCACCGATCCCTGTGGAATTCTACCAGTCACAGGACTCCAGTCAGAGAGGCAATCATCTGCTACCACTATCTGCCTTCCTCCTCTATGCTAATGTCTACTCCCATTTACTAACTCAATTTGAATGCCAAGAGAATGAAATTTATTGGTCAACACCCTATGCGGGACCTTGCCAAATGCCTTGCTAAAGTCCATGTAGACAATATCTAGAGCCTTGCCTTCATCAACTTTCCTGGTAACATTCCTTGTAACCTCTTCAAAAAACTCAATATATTGTCTAGAACACACAGTCATGTTGGATGTCCCTAATCAGTCCTGTTTATTTAAATACTCCTATATCCGGTCCTTCCAATGTCTTCACATGACTGATGTCAAGTGCATTGGCCTATAATTTTCTGGTTTAATTTTGGAGCCTTTTTTTAAACAGTGGATCAAAATTAGCTATCCTCCAATCTTCTGGTAGTTCTCCTGTCTTTGAGCATAATTTAAACATAACGGTTACATCTTTGCAATTTCTGCATCCGCCTACATCGTGGTTGAAGTACTGAGCTTCCCAGTCACTGGGGATTTATACACTCGAAGTTGCCCAATTTGCCCAAAACACTTTCTCATCCGTAATTTGTATAACATCCGTGGCCTCAATTCTCCTTTGTCTCACTTCTATAGATTATTTTCACAAGTGAACACAGAAGCAAAAATCCACTTAAGAACACCTCTATCTGTTTTGGCTCCATGCATACATTGGCATTCTGATAATCCAGACAATCAATTGTGTCCCCTGAAATCCCTTTGCTTTTAAAACATCTGTATGATCCCTCACCTTGTCTGTTAGGACAACCTTATGCCACCCTATAGCCTTCCTGGTTTCTTTCCTCAATGTTATCTTGCATTTTCTCAACTCCAAAAGTACCTCAATTTTTTCCTACCTGCCTACACCGGTTATGCATCTATTTTTTTTCTAAACACAAAGTACACTGCAGATGCTGTGGTCAAATCAAGATGTACAAAAAGCTGGATGAACTCAGCAGGTCGAGAAGCATCCATTGAAATGAGCGGTCAACGTTTCGGGTCGAGACCCTTCATCAGGACTAAAGAGGGAGGGGGCAGGGGCCCTATAAAGAAGGTGGGGGAGGGTGGGAAACCAATCAGAGGAAAGATGAAAGGGTGGGGGAGAGGAAGCAGGGAGGGGATAGGCAGGACAGGTGAAGAAGGGATCTAAGGGAAAAGCACTATGGGTAGTAGAAGAAGGCAGAGTCATGAGAGGTGACCGGCAGCTAGAAGAGGAGAGAGTGAAGGTGGGATGGGGGAAGGGAGAGAGAGGGAATTACTGGAAGTTGGAGATTTTGATGTTCAAGAATATTTTTCCTCTGATTGGTTTTCCACCCTCCCCCCACCTTCTTTATAGGGCCCCTGCCCCCTCCTTCTTTAGTCCTGATGAAGAGTCTCAACCCGAAACTTTGACTGCTCCTTTCAACAGATGATGCCCGACCTACTGAGTTCATCCAGCTTTTCTGTACGTTTTTTTTTATCTATACCAGGGCCTCAATACCACGGAGCAGAGCTATCGTTCTCCATACTTCCTTTGAATATGATGGTGTTGTGATCACCGGATGCAAACAGTTTCCCTACACAGACTTCTGTTACGTTTGTCCTGTCTCAGTCCCTAATGGGAGATCAAGTATCACACTTGAGTCTTTGGGACATCGATGTACTGATTAATGAAACTTTCCTGAAGACATTTGTCAACTACATGAGTACATCTACAGCATGAGAGTTCCAGTCCGTATGTGGACGGTTAAAATCAAATTATAACAAATTATGTTTTTTGCAATATTCTCTGACGTCTACTAATTTGTTCCTCTAAATCCCACAGACTCTTGGGCAGTCTATAAGACAGACCCATTAACATGTTCAAACAAATTTTATTTCTCCGATCTAGCCATAAAGGCTCACTAGATGAGTTCTCCCATCTGCCCTTACTGCACACTGCCGTGACATTTTCCCTGAGTGAAACCACCCCTACCCTTTAATCACCGACGCTCTCTTGACTCTACAACAACAGAATCCCAGAATACTGAGCTGCCAGTTCTCAATAATGGTGACAATGTCATAATGCCATGTGTTGATCCATGCCTAAGCTCATCTGCCTTTCCTTCAATACAATACATTGTGGGAATTTTCTTTGTGTTTCTATCGATTTACGGAGAGTTTACAAGGGATTTCAGCCACCCCAGAACAACAGGAGTTGTATTCTGTGAATGTTTCCGAGATGGGGTCATTTTTGCTGCAGTTGGAAGTTTCCACATCCCTTAAAAGGCTAACAATTACACTTGTGCCCAAGAAGAGCAGTGTGAGTTGCATTAATGACTATCGTCCATAGCAATAACAGTTACTGTGAGGAAATGCTTTGAGAGGTTTGCGATGGCTAGAATTAGCTCTTCTCTCAGCAAGGACCTGGGCCCACTGTAATTTACCTGCATCCACAATAGGACACAATGCAATCTCATCGGCTCCTCACGCGGCTTTGGATTACCATGACAATATGAATACTTACATCAGAATGCTGTTTCTCCACCAGAGCTCAGCGTGTAATGCAATTATTCCTACAGTTCTGATCAAAAGGCTCGAACCACTGGGCCTTTCTACCTCCCTCTGCAACCGGATCCTCAATTTCCTCAACAGAAAACCACAATCTATGCGGTTTGGATGTAACGCCTGCACATCACCATCCATACTGGTGCACCTCAAGGATATGTACTTTGCCCACTGCCCTACTCTCTCTGCACCCATGGCTGTGCAGCTTGGCACAGCTCAAATGCCAGTGACAAATTTGCTAATGACACCACTATTGTTGGCAGATTTTCAGGTGGCGAGAAGAAGGCAAACAGGAGCGAGATATATCACCTGGATGAGTGGTGTTGCAGCAACAAACGCACTCAATATCGGTAAGACCAATGGTCTAACTGCGGACTTCTGAACGGGTAAGACGAGGTCACACACACACAACAATCATCATTGATCGGTCAGCAGTGGAAAGAGTGAGCAACTTCATGTTCCTGTGTGTCAGCATCTCTGAGGATCTATCCAAGACCCAGCATATCAATGCAGTTACAAAGAATGCACGGCAGCCATTATATTTCATTAGGAGTTTGATGAGATTTGGGATGTGAACAACGACTGCGGATTTCTACAGTTGTACCGTAAAAATTGTTCTAACTGTCTGCACATCGCTTGATATGGTGGGGTGGGGGAAGTGGTGAAGCTACTGCAGAGGATCGAAATACTCTCAGCAATGTTGTCAATTCAGTCAGCTCCATCATGGGCGGTAGCCTCCATAGCATCCAGGACATCGTCATGGAGCGATGCCTCAAAACTGCGGCATCAGTCATTAGGGATCTGCTTCACCAAGAAGATGCCCTCTTCTCATTGGTATCACTAGGAAGGTGGTACAGGAGATTGAGGGCACACACTCAACTAGCCAGGAACCACTTCCTTCCCTCTGCCATCCCATTTCTGAATTGACATGGAACCCATGAACCTACTTCACTGAATTCATTTTTGCAATAATTATTTAACTTTCAGTAACAGATATTTACTGTAATGCAGTTTTTTCTCTACTATTATATATTGCATTGTACTGCTGCCACAAAGCCAACAACATTCACTACGTATGCCTGTGATATGACATATCCTCCTGATGACTCTTCGGGTATTAATTCCGATTGAGTCCATCGGGCTGAAGATCCACTTCCCATGTTCTTCTCTGTTCCCCAATAACAAACTGTGCAGCTGGACGGCCAAAGATCACATCCTCATCCCTGGGACTCAATCACAGCCGTCGTGGGGCAGTAATGCCGCTGCTCCACTTGTCAGTGATGGGAAACCATCTTTATCGTTTCACTTTCCAGAGAGCCGGACACTGGACACTGCCGATTTGGGACTGTGTTCACAGCGATATCCGAGGCTTTTTGAAACAGACTCGTTCCCACAGCCCTGAGAGGACACTTGCAGTGTGGATGGTCCTGCAGCAGCCCTGGGCTCATCAGATCCTAGACTCAGACAATGGGCAACAGCACAGCTACACAAAGTCTCTACCCCCCCACCCCCCATTTCCTTACTTTTATGGTTCGTTTCTCCCCAGAGCAGTGAAAGTATGATGTGCAAGAATGTTGTTGGACAGTTATCAGACTGGAACAACGTGACACTTACTGCTCTGGGAGAGAGAACAGTTAATTTACTGAATTAAAAATATATAATTCAGTACAATGTAGGAAGACATTTGGCAGAGTCCCACCAGGGAGATCAGTCAAGAAGGTTTGGCATTCAGAATGAGGTGGTAAATTGGTTTGGACATTGGTTTTGCGGGAGAAGCCAGTAAGTGGTGGAAGATGGTTTGACTCTCTGACTGGAGACCAGTGACTCGTCGGGTGCAGCGGGGGTCGGTGCTAGGTTCATTGTTGCTTATCATTTCGGTCAATGTTCTGGAGGATTTAATTACTGCAATAGTTGTTGTTTGTTCAACAGTAGGTTATTTGCCGTGGTCCGTACATTAACTTAGTTTACAGTAACTCTGTAGTCAGAGCTTTTCTTGTGCACAGACCAGCAAGAAATTGGCCACTCAGCCCATCGAGCCTGCTGCCCCATACTGTGAAATCATGATGTTCACTCTGCAATGCCGCCTGTCACCACACCACCCCCAATGTTTGTTATGTATCGAGACCTTGAACAGAATCAACGTCTTTTCTTTTAAAGGACGTTGAGGAAATCAGCTCGAAACACCAACAATAAACACAGTCATGAGAAAAACGACATGCATTCATCTGAAGTCACAGGTTTTGGAAACAGAAGCCGTGTTGACTAAACATCTTTTGGCACACTTGCTTTGGAATCTTAACCCCTGATTTGGGAACTATTTTTAACCTTGACATGAATTGTGGAGAATCTCAACCGTGCAGACAGGATAATACAAGAACACAAATACCACGACCGACAGAAGGGACAAAATAGAGCGAGTAACTTCTTGCAACACACACAAAATGCCGGAAGAGCTCAGCAGGCCAGGCAGCATCTGGGAAAGGAGTCCTGCCGAAGGATTTCGGCCCGAAACGTTGACTGTTCACTCTTTCCCAAGATGCTGCCTGGCCTGCTGAGTTTCTCCAACATTTTGTGTGTGTTGCTCAAGCATCTACAGATGTTCTCTTGTTTGCGAATATCTTCTTGAACACTAATCCAAAACATGGGAAACGTGTCAACTGGAAGTAAAGATCAGAAATATCAAAATATCAGAAGCTGAACTGTTCTCACCTTAATTCACTAAGAACGTTTAGTCTCCCTGTGGGTATATTTTCAAGTCGTTTTCTTCTAACTTTACACCAGACCATCAGACGAGAGTCATTTAGTAACTATGGGGGAGGGGCCGATGTTGCTGCTCTGTGAGACTCACAGTGCAATTTTCTGTGTGCAAGCTGCTGCCTGTCTGCAGGGCAAATTCTGACACGCAGACATTCCTTGGAGCAGGGAGCGGCTTCTCTGCTGAAAATGAACAAACTACTTCAACATTTCGCGCTCACCTTCAACTGTGAAGAAAGCTAATTTAACACTGAATTTAAATATTTCTGTAACAGGAAAAAACATTAAAACACCGATGATATAGAAAAGAAAGTTCACCAGTGTCTGCAATCTGAATGTCTACTTATTACAATTGCTATTAGACTTTGAGAGCTTCCAGTAGTTTATTTTACTTCAAACACCCAATATCTGTAGTTTTAATATATATATATTTGCGATTTAATTAAATGAATCGATCTGTGGCATAGTCCAAGACGATGTTCCGAATGCCAGTATCTTACAGTAGCTCTGTATTCTCAATAGTTTTTCCTGTGTATGTGAGTGAGTGTGTGTCAGGGAGGGAGAAGAGGGAGAGAGACTCTTTCACTGCCGTGTGGGGACATTTCGCATATCACTGCAGAAAGGTTTTTCTACAGCGTCTCAGTAGAAACCAACTGGAGAATGTTTGTAGTTGAAGGTAATTGTTTCTTTTAATCCATTTGGTCAATAATTAACTTGTTAATTTGAAGATTTCAGAGTTCCCTTCTCCCACTGACTTCCCTCCCAAGCCCGACAAAAGCCAAACCCCATTGTAAACGCTCCCTGGTTCTGAAGAATCGGAGACGACACTTACTGTGATGTTGAAACCCGACGGAGTTCAGTGAGGTGCCGGGTGAACGGTGTGCTCACCATACACAGAGATGTCAGTCTGAGCCGCTACACCCGAGGTTATTCGGTTATATAGTGTCTGTCGCTCATTACAAAACTCCTCCCACCCTCCTTCCCCAAGCTCTCTCCTTCCCCCTCCCACACTCTACTCATCCCATGCTCAACTCCCCTTCCTCTTTCCCCACACCCTTCCCCGCTCTCTCTCATGCCTTCATCCCTCTCCATCTCTCCTTCTTTTTCCTGTCCAGCTGCCGCCTGTCTATCCCTGTCTAATAATGTAGACTGTCATCAAATGGGAGAATGTTCAAACATCAGAGGTGCAGAGGGAATCAGGTGTACTCAGGTCTGACTCCTGGAAGGTTAATTTATAGGTTGAGTCTGTGATAAAGAAGGCAAGTGCAGTGTTGTCATTTATTTCAAGGGGAATAGAATATAAAAGCAAGGAGAAAATTCTGAGTCTTTATGAGACATTAATCAGGACATATTTCAAGTGTCATCAACAGTTTTGGGCCCAATATCTCAGGAAGCATGTGTTGTCATCGTTGAGTGACCACAGGAGGTTCATGAGGATGATTTCAGCAATGAAGGGGTTCACATATGAGGAGCATGTGGCAGCTTTGGGCCTGTACTGACTGGAATTAGAAAAATGCTGGGGAATCTCATTGACACCTGCTGACTGTTAAAAGGACTGGCTGGGGTGAATATGGAGAGGATGCTCCTGTGGTGAAGGTATGCAAATCTGGGGGCTGCAGCCTTAAAATTGAGGGGCGACCATTTAGAAAAGATTAAAGAAGGATTTGTTTTAGCCAGAGAGTAGTGAATCTGTCACAGACTGTAGTGGAGGACAATCCGTGGGTGTATTTAAGGCAAAAGTTGATTGTCTCCTGATCATTCAGAACATCAAAGGATATGGTGAGAAGGCAGATGTATGGGGTTGAGTGGGATCAAGGGTCAGCCATGTTGGAATGTCGGAGCTGAATTCTGCTCCTGTGTCTCATGGTCCGGTGATTGTCACAGACTGATCTTTTATGGAATCATGAAAAGAAAGTTTTAGAAACAAATATAGACAATGTGAGTCTGAACGAAAAAATCATAAAATTCCAGAAACTCGCAGCAAGCAGAGCATCATCTGTAATTGGTAGCGTGGTTTTGGAATCATCGGTAGTGTTCTTTATATCAGCTTTCACATTCATTGTCCCTCCCTGCAGCAGAAATAGTTAAGCAGACTAATAATGTCTTTGTGGTGGCGTGTTGGGGAGGAAGCATTAAGAAGAGGGACGCCTCACGTCTTAATAAGCTGGTAAGGAAGACGGGCTCTGTCGTGGGCAAAGTACTGGAGAGTTTAACATCGGTAGCTGAGCGAAGGGCGCTGAGTAGGCTACGGTCAATTATGGAAAACTCTGAACATCCTCTACATAGCACCATCCAGAGACAGAGAAGCAGTTTCAGCGACAGGTTACTATCGATGCAATGCTCCTCAGACAGGATGAAGAGGTCAATACTCCCCAATGCCATTTGGCTTTACAATTCAACCGCCAGGACTTAAGAACTTTTTAAAAGCTATTATTAATGCTTTTTGAGATAGTGATTTAGATGCATATCATATTTTTTACTGAGTTAAGTATTGTATGTAATTAGTTTTGCTACAACAAGTGTATGGGACATTGGAAAAAAAAGTTGAATTTCCCCATGGGGATGAATAAAGTATCTATCTATCTATCTATCTAATGTGAATGTTTTCAAACCCAAATGAGAGGGAAACTTCAAACCAGTTGGATATGGTTTTAGCAGAATGGCTTAAAGTTCTGCTTTAAGAAGAACTGCCTACGGTTCTGTGGAATGTGCGGGGCCAAACAGCTGCTTACACCAGACCCTGAGCTTGGAATCTCCCAGAAAAACAACTCGCACCTTTTCCCAGTACTCTTTCAACCTTATTTCTCTTCTGTAGATTGATGACCAAAGCTGCAGTCAATACTCCAAATTCAAACTCAGCAATGTCTTATTCCTTTTATTCCACCGCACTCTTTAGTGCGCTATCATTTACTGTGCAACACTTAAACAATTTGCAGCTCAGTATTTGCAGCTGCGGCAGAGCCCACTGTAACCTGCCTCTCTGCCAACTACACCCCTGATCTTGCTGTCATTTGCAAATGTGCTTATCAAGTTAAACACATTATCATAGATGACAAACAGCAATGGCCCAACTACCATTTCTGTGGCTCTCCACCGGTCATAAACCCCCAATCAGGGAGACAATCATCTACTATCATTGTCAGCCTTCGCACAAAGCTCCACTGTCTATGCCAATTTACTTCCTTACGTTGAACGTGGAGCAAATAAATTTTCTTTACCAAACTCCCTTTCTGTCCCTTTCTCTCTAATCATATTTCCCACCCACTGTCTCCCCATTGTGTCCCATCATCTACCCCCCCCCGTCTACCTACTCCACTGACTCACCTTCATCTTAGTTGCTCCCTGTCCACCTCATAGACCTGTTATGAGTGATGAATAGACCTCATGGACAATGGGGTAGAGTTAACCATTCCCCTCCTGAGAAACACAAACTATTACTGTTGCTATGCTGACCATGAGAAAGAGAGACGGAAAAACAAGCAAGAACATCGGCAACAGATAAGAGAGAGGGGGAGATTGCTGATTAACCATATTGTGACTCATTTTTGAATTATTTACTGTTTCGCTGCAAGGACAATAGTTTGCTCATAAACATTCCTCAGTGGACTGAAGGAGTGGCCTTATTTGATGGACACAGTCATTCAGGAGTGATGGATAGCTGAGTCCCCGTTAGTAGGGATAAAAGACAGGTCTGTAGAGACACCCTCCAGACACACCAGTGGACACTGACTGAGTGTAGGAACCCACAAGAAAGGTGGGGGCTTTGAAGACCGAACCAGGAGGTCGGTCAGTAAGGCTATCAGTGTAAAAGCAGGGCCAGTGGGGATTTGTGTGTGTGTCCACTCATGCCAGAGTGACGGGTCCACCACAGAAGAACGGTCTAGCAGAAGGACGGAGAGGACATAACTGAATGACCACACCGATACGACGGATTAAGAAAGCAAAGGAAGGTTTGCCTGACTGTAACTGTTACATCTCGCTCGCTCTCTCTCTCTCTCCAACCATTACAATACAACAACTATAACTACATCAGCACTCATGAACTGAACTGAGCTTTAAACTTTTCTATGACAATTTATTTACCCCTAGACATCAATAGAGCTTGTTTATTATTGATTATTATTATTCCAACACTTTTAGGTTTATTACTGCTAACTGGTTTTATATGTATATTTGCATTATTGATATGGTTTTGCTTATTTTTATTAATAAACACCTTTAGTTTGGTACCACCAACGGATTCTTCTTTCTCTGCTGGTTAGACACCCAGTTACGGGGTACGTAACAGACCCTCGCCCTGACTTTTTCCCCTCTCCCTGCTCAACCTCTCTCTCTCTCTACCTCATTCTGCCCCTCACCTTTACCCTTACATCAAAAATATTTTAAGGGTTATTGACAATTTTGGGAAAGATGCACTTTTCATACACTGTGTCGTGTCTTTGTATTAAGGAATGTCACAGTTGGGAATGGCGTGGATCTTTTTTTTAATATCATAAAAAAAGTTTTAAAACAACTGCAGATAATGAGAGTTTGAAGTAAAAATAACTAAATTCTGCAAACTCACAGCAAACAGGACAGTAACTGTAACTGGTAAGGTAGCTGGTTCAAGCCCATTGGCAGTGTCGTTTATGACATGTTACAGGTTCCTTGCAAACTATTAACAGTTTAGCACATTTGCATATGCAGAAATAGTTGAACAGAACACTGAAGTGACTTTGTTTATGTGATAGAGAGTGAAATGTCAAACCAGTTTGAATTGCTTTCAGCAGAAAGACTGCTCCCTGTTCTGAGGAATATGCAGGCAGCTGTTTAAACACAAACCCTGAGCTCCGAGTCTCACACAAAAGCAACCTGCACCTTCCAAATCAATCAATGATATTGCCTCTTCCCTCTTCCTTTCCAGTTCCACTGAAGGGTCTCGGCCCGAAACGTTCCCGTTGTATTCAGTTCCATACACACTGCCTGGACCTGCTGAGTTACTCCAGCATTTTGTCTTTCCCTGGTTACGAAATATCCGTGACAGGGAGCGTGTGGGCAGTTTAAAACCACGTCAAAACACATCCAGGCTGTTGAGTATTCTTGGGAAATTAAGGTGTGAATTATTCAAGTCTGATATTAATTTCGGATCTTTACTCAATCAAACTTCTGTCTGTGATCAAGGAGTCATGGTTAGAGAGTCATATCGAAACAGAACACAGTACAGGTGCATTGTCTGAGCCATTTAAACCACCTGTTCCCACCCACCTGCACAGTAGCCTACTCCCCCATCCATATTTTCAAAGGTGAAATCGTGCTCGCATGTACCACTCCTGTTGGCAGCTCGTTCCACATTCTCTCGACCCTCTGATTGAAGACTTATCCACTCATGTCCCACTAAAACTTTTCATCTTTCACCCATGATGCATGATCTCTGGTTGTCGTTCTACCCGACTTCAGTGGAAAAGGCCTGCTTGCATTTACCTATCTCTACCCATCTTCATGTTGTCCTGCTCTATCAAGTCTCCTCTCAATTTTTAGCATTTCAAGGATTAAAGTCCAAAACTATTCATCCTTTCCTTATCACTCAGGGCCTCCGGAAACCTCCTTGAAGTTTTTCCCAGTACACTTTCAAACTTACACCTTTCCTGTTGGTAGGTGACCAAAACTACACACAATACTCTAAATTCGGACTCACTGATGTCTTATAACAACTTCAAAATAACATCCCATCTCCTGCAGTCAATAACTTAATTGATGAAGGTCACCATGCCAAAAGCATTTATTAACCACCCTATCTACCTGTGGCGCTGCTTTCAATGAATTATGGACCTCTATTCCCAGATCCTTTTGTTCCACCGCAACGTTAGTGCTCTACTGTTGACTGTGTAAGACCTACCAAAGCACAACACTTCGCACTTGCCTGCATTAAATTCCATCTGCCATTTTCAGCTCAGTATCTCCAGCTGTTCCAGATCCCTGTAACCTATGATAGATAATTTGCCTCTCTGTCAACTACACCCCTAACCTTGGTGTCACATGTAAATGTGCTTATCAAGTTAAAAACATTACCATCCCAATCATTGATATAGATGACAAACAGCAATGGACCCAACGATTAATGGAGACAATCATCTACCATCACAGTCCACCTTCTCCCAAAATGCCATTGTCTACTCCAATTTACTTCCTTACGTTGAACGTGATGCAAATGAATTTTCTTGACCAACCGCCGACGCAGGATTGTTAAATGCTTGCAAAAGACCATGTAAACAACATTCGCTTCATTGTCTTTATCTACTTTCCTGGTAACATTCCCAATAACCTCATCAAAAAAAAAAAATTCTGTGTGTTGCCAGGAGTAAACAAAGTCATGCTGACTGTTCCAAGTCAGTCTTGTCTTTTCAAATACTTATATATGCAGTGCTTCTAATACTGATGTCAGAAGCACTGGTCTATAGTTTGCTGGGGGTTTTTTTAAGCCTTTCTTCAACAGCAGGTCTGTATAACCCATGGAGAGCGGGATTTTACACCATATTCCAGGTACAATCTCAACAAAACGCAAGTAATTGTTAATGTCATTTCACTCTTACACCCAATAACTCTTACAATAAATACAATGTACCTTTCACCTCCCTCTCTACCCACTGCACTTAAACTCTCCATTTTAACACACTCAGGATTTCAGTTTCTCCTACAGAAGTGGGTGATCTCACATTTCCCACACTGGTCTCCAGTGACCTGTTGTTCCCACTCACTCCTTTTGCCTCCGTTACCCCCAAAACCTCTCAACAAGAGACACAGAACATAGAACAGTACAGCACAGTGCTCAGTCTATTCAATTAATGAAATGGCCAACTAAACTAATCCCATCTGCCAGAACAATGTCCATATCCTTCCATTTTCCTCACATTCATGTGCTGATCTAAATATCTCTTGAAAGTCCCAATGTATCTGCCACTACCATCACCCCAGGCAGCACAGACTGGATGGAGGTTGAACAAGATGGTTGATATACATCATTGAGATGATAGGATACAGACTGGACAGAGGTTGAACAATATGGTTGATATATATCATTGAGATGATAGGATACAGGCTGGACAGAGGTTGAACAAGATGGTTGATATATATCATTGAGGTGGTGGGACACAGACTGGACAGAGACTGAAAAAGATGGTTGATATATATCATTGAGGTGGTGGGATACAGACTGGACAGAGGTTGAACAAGATGGTTGATATATATCATTGAAGTGGTGGGATACAGACTGGACAGAGGTTGAACAAGATGGTTGATATATATCATTGAGGTGGTGGGATACAGACTGGACAGAGGTTGAACAAGTTGGTTGATATATATCATTGAGGTGGTGGGATACAGGCTGGACAGAGTTTGAAAAAGATGTTGATATATATCATTGAGGTGGTGGGATACAGGCTGGACAGAGGTTGAACAAGATGGTTGATATATATCATTGAGGTGGTGGGATACAGGCTGGACAGAGGTTGAAGAAGATGTATATATATATCATTGAGGTGGTGGGATACAGGCTGGACAGAGGTTGAACAAGATGGGCGGGGAATGAGCAGATGGGATCAGCTGGGAGAAGGGATCAAGGATGATCACTGATGGTCCTCAGGAGAAGGGGTTGGTCAACAGCCCGCTCCTACATTTCTAATGAGCAGCACTGTTTACTGTTCTTGTGTTAAAATGCTTTTGTGGGATTATGATGGGATGTTCCAGTTCATTTATTGTTACCTTTTAGCTTGGATTATAGTTACTTGCTTGTGTATTTCTGGGTCACACTAACTGTAACCAGGATGTGTGATGGTCGCCTCCCGTCTGTATGAGACTGGTTGGGTTCACTCTCGGGGTCGTGCTAGCCGGTCTATTTTGTGTTTATCACGATAAAACTGTTATTGAGTTTAATGAGCTGCCTCATCTGTCATTATGGACCAAATGCTCACCACAATACTACTGTATAAAAGATCTGAAAATAACAAAGCTAGAACAAACCATAAGAACTTTGGAATATACGCTTTGCCCATCACCAAATTTTATCAATGCATCATAAAAAGTTTCCCATCTGGATACCCCACACATTGGTATGGCGACTGCTTTGCCCATGGCTGCAAGGAACTGCAGAGTTACGGACACAGATCAGATCATCACAGAAACCAGTCTCCCCTACGTGAACTCCTTCTGGACTTCCCGCTCCCTCGGTAAAATCAAAGATCCCCAGAACCTGGGACATTCTCCTTTCTCCAATTACGGAGAAGATACATATCACCAGGCTTAAAAGCGGCTTATCTGAAGTGAAAAAAGTTTTTGAGACGTTCCAGGAAGCGAGGCGAAGTCGACAGTTCGGGGAGTTAACGGGACTCACCGGCCAATATCAGATCTACCGAACAAGAGAAATCATGCTGGTGCTGCAAATCCACGTCAGCACAAAACGGTGACTGGACTCCGCCGGCCAAAAATCACTGCATTCCGCAGACTGTGAACACGAGCAATGCGATTACTGCACGCGGAGGGTGATTACTGCGTCAGAGCGGAGGGTCACCCCAGGGAGCAAATTCCAGTGACCGACCCAGCAGACTCGGTGAGGAACATCATACACGCCCCTCATATCTCCATTAACCTACCACCTCTCACCTCAAATGGATGGCCTCTTATCTTAGAAATTTCAACCCTGGGAAAAATATATCGTCTATCCACTCTATCCCTCTCATAATCGTATAAACGTCCATCCAGTCTCACCCCAGCCTGCGCCGCTCTAGAGAAATCAATATAAGTTTGCCCAGCCTCTCGTTATAGCTCATGCCCTCTAATCCAGGCAGTGTCCTGGTAAACCTCTTCTGCGCCCGCTCCAAAGCCCCGACATCCTTCCGAGAATGGGGGCGACCAGAACTGTATGAAACACTATCGATGTGGTCTAACTAGTTTTACAAAACTGCAGCACAACTTACCGACTTTTGAACTCAATGTCTCGACTAATAAAGACAACCATGCCATTTGCCTTCTTAACCACCCGGTCAATCTGTGCAGTCTCTTTCAGGGAGCGATGAACTTGGAGTCTAAAATCCCTCTGATCATCGACACTGTTCAGGGTTTTGCATTTAACAGTGTACTGTCTCATACATTCGACCTACCGAGCTGCCAAGATGATCATCACTAATCAAATCTCACTGAGATTTCTCAGGTCCTGTTGAATTTATTGCCAAGTGCACAAGTACGGGAAGGTACAGGTACAGAGAAACACTGACTTGTGACAGTATCACAGTCAAGTACATTCAGATAACACACGGAACACAAATTATACAATTCTCTGTCAGTAACAATATGGAAATATGTTTTACTTCATCCTGCTAATAGGACCAGGGGCTGAGCGGCGGCTCATCTCAGACGGTTCGGTGTGAAGGTCTCACAACCCGGACCGACCCCGGCAGATTCTGTGAAGGAAGCGAGGCGAGGCCGCCAGTTCGGGAAAGTTCATCCCCTCCCCCTTCAGGTTTCACCGATCACCTTGTGTTTCTCTCTCCCTTCCCCACCCCCACCTTTTATTCTCCAGTTCTCTTGTTTGAATTCGGGACCTCCCCGCTCCGGACCTGCTTCAATACTCACGGAAAGGAAACTGTTGTCGTCGCCCCGCAGAGAATAATCCGTCCCTGGCTCCCCGCCCCAGGGGGCGAGGGTGAGGACCCCCTCCCGATCCCGATCTCGATCCCACGGCCGACCTGCTTCAACAAAGAACGAAAAACAACACCGCCCTTCCCGTACTGAGCATGCGCGATGTCGCCCGCCCGTCACCAGGTAAGTGGGCGGGGCCTCGGAACGCAGCTGCAGATCCACAAACCCGCCTGTCCAGGTAGACCCATTGTCTCAGATTGCTCCTGCCACACCGAACTCATTTCTGCATAACTTGACGCTGTCTTATCCCCCCTTGTTCAATCCCTTCCCACCAATGTTCGTGACACTTCTCACGCTTTGAATTTTTTCAATGATTTTAAGTTCCCTCGCCTCCACCGCCTTATTTTATCCATGGACGTCCAGTCCCTCTATACCTCCATCCCCCACCTGGACGGTCTCAAAGCTCTCCGCTTCTTTTTGGATTCCAGACCTAAACAATTCCCCTCTACCACCACTCTCCTCCGTCCAGCGGAATTAGTTCTTACTCTCAATAATTTCTCTTTTGGCTCCTGCCACTTCCTCCAAACCAAGGGTGTAGCCATGGGCACCCGCATGGGTCCCAGTTATGCCTGCCTTTTTGTTGGCTTTGTGGAACAGTCCATGTTCCAAGTCTATACGGGTATCCGTCCCCCTCTTTTCCTTCGCTACATCGACGACTGCATTGGCGTTGCCTTCTGCACGCATGCTGAGCTCGTTGACTTCATTAACTTTGCCTCCAACTTTCACCCTGCCCTCAAATTTACCTGGTCTATTTCCGACACCTCCCTCCCCTTTCTTGATCTTTCTGTCTCCATCTCTGGAGACGGCCTATCTACTGATATCTACTACAAGCCTACAGACTCTCACAGCTACCTGGACTATTCCTCTTCCCACCCTGTCTCTTGCAAAAATGCTATCCCCTTCTCGCAATACCTCCGTCTCTGCCGCATCTGCTCTCAGGATGAGGCTTTTCATTCCAGGACGAAGGAAATGTCTTCCTTTTTTAAACAAAGGGGCTCTGACGGTGGTGTATGAAAAGCGGATGCTGTCCAAGTTGCATGCCATCTTTGACAATGACTCCCATCCACTCCATAATGTACTGGTTAGGCACAGAAGTACATTCAGCCAGAGACCCATTCCACCGAGATGCAACACTGAGCGTCATAGGACGTCATTCCTGCCTGTGGCCATCAAACTTTACAACTCCTCCCCCGGAGTGTCAGACACCCTGAGACAATAGGCTGGTCCTGGACTTATTTCCACTTGGCATGATTAACTTATTATTATTTAATTATTTATAGTTTTATATTGCTATATTTCTTCACTATTCTTGGTGGTGCGTCTGTAGCGAAACCCAATTTCCCTCGGGATCAATAAAGTATGTCTACCTGTCTGTCTGTCATTACTTCTGCTCTGAAACGCATCTCTCCCATTTCCCGCACATCTGCCCTCACCCCATCTGCCCACCACCCGACTCGGGATAGGGTTCCCCTTGTCCTCACCTACCACCCCACTAGCCTCTGGGTCCAACGTATAATTCTCAGTAACTTCCACCACCTCCGATGGGATCCCACGATGAAGCACATCTTTCCCTCCACATTCCCTTTCTGCTTTCCGCAGGGATCGCTCCCTATCCAACTCCCTTGTCCCCCCATCCCTCCCCACCGATCTCCCTCCTGGCACTTATCCTTGTAAGCAGAACAACTGCTACACCTGCCCTTACACTTCCTCCCTCACCACCATTCAGGGCCCCAGACAGTCCTTCCAGGTGAGGCGACACTTCACCTGTGAGTCGGCTGGTGTGGTATACTGCGTCCGGTGCTCCCGGTGTGGCCTTTTATATATTGGTGAGACCCGACGCAGACTGGGAGACCGTTTCGCTGAACACCTACGCTCTGTCTGCCAAGGAAAGCAGGATTCCCCAGTGGCCACGCATTTTAATTCCACGTCCCATTCCCATTCTGATATGTCTATCCATGGCCTCCTCTACTGTCAAGATGAATCCACACTCAGGTTGGAGGAACAATAACATCTACCGACTGGGTAGCCTCCAACCTGATGGCATGATCATTCACTTCTCTAACTTCCGTTAATGCCCCTCCTCCCCTTCTTACCCCATCCCTGATATATTTAGTTTTTTTCCACCCTCCTTTTTTTCTCTCTTTCTGCCCGTCACTCTGCCTGTTCTCCATCTCCCTCTGGTGCCCCCCTCCCTCTTTCTTTCTCCCCAGGCCTCCCGCCCCATGATACTTTCCCTTCTCCAGCTCTGTATCACTTTCACCAATCACCTTTCCAGCTCTTGGCTTCTCCCCACCCCCTCCGGTCTTCTTCTATCATTTCGCATTTTCCCTTTCCCCTCGTACTTTCAAATCTCTTACTATCTTTCCTTTCAGTTAGTCCTGACGAAGGGTCTCGGCCTGAAACGTCGACAGAGCTTCTCTCTATAGATGCTGCCTGGCCTACTGTGTTCCACCAGCATTTTGTGTGTGCTGCAGATGCTGCAGATCCGCGGTAAAACGGGATCACGTGACGACTGGAGGGTCTTCCACGTGACCTGGTGACTCCGCTCCTCGCCCCTCACACTCTACCCGACCTCCCCACCGCATTTTCCATATTATTCCATATTTACACCGGGTACAATTTTAACATTTTCCCTCCATATATTCCCGTCCCATCCCTCCACCTCCCTGGGTTGGGGTTATGGGTTCGAATCCCATGCCAGTCCGACAAACATTTTAGATCCAAACCAGAATTGTGCAGGTTTGATGTAAATCAGTCTATGTTTATAAACACTAATTTCTATTCACATTCCTCCGGCCTCACTGGACAGCAACACTGAAACATCAAGAGAGAAACTGCAGGAGGTGGCCATTCGGCCCCTCTAACTATCAACAAGATGGCGGCTGCTCTCCCATCTCAGCCACATGTTTCAGTCCGATCCTCATTTCCTTGATCCCTTCGGTCTCCACACATCTGCCGTTTTACAGACATTTACAGACATTCACCACCCTTGGAGTGGAGACATCTCCCCTCATCTGAGTCCCGGACAGTCCACCCCTTTTTCAGAGACTGGGATCCCTGGTTGAACCGGTAATGATGTTGTGCATTTCAATGTGTTCACCACTCAGTCCTCGATTCTCTAAATGAAAGGTTATCACATTTGATCTTTCTTCATATGATGACCCCACCACCCCAGGGATCAGTCTGGTGAATCTTCATTGCACTCTCTGTAACAAATACTCTCTAACCTCTTTGTTCATCCTCTATGGAATTAATTTCCATCTTCTGCAGCCCCGTGTTGCCCCAACCACTCACCTCCCACCCCTGTCACTTTTTCCACCTTCCCACCTCACCCTCACCTGGATCCACCTCTCACTCCCCAGCTTTTGCCCCATCCCCACCCCTCACCTCTTTTCTCTGACTATTTCCCGTCCACTCTCAGTCCAGAGGGAGGGTCTCAGCCCGAAATGTTGACGGTCCATTTCCCTCCACAGATGCTGTCCGACCCACTGAGTTGCTCCGGCAGTTTGTCCTTTGGTCTGTATAACCCGTGTTAGTGTGGGGAGCGGGATTTTACACCATATTCCAGGTACAATCTCAACAAAGCACAAATAATTGTCACTTTGCCCGGACCATTGGCCCCGCTTGCAGGGCAACAGTCTGCCGGTGTTTGCCCCCTAATGTGGAGAATCCCTCTGCTCGACGCCACAGTGGGCTCAGACATTTCCACAGATGAGCCCCTCCTGTCCCCACCGGGACAAACATCCTGTCCGCCCCCTCTCTCAACATCTTCATCCTTTCAATAAAATCCCCCCTCCCCGGGGAACCGGCATCAAACCGACGGGCCGAGCGGTCTCCTCCTACCTCTCAGCGATACATCAGACTCCGGCCACAGGAGACGCTTCACAAAAGCCCCCAACTTCCCTCGGAGAGAAATGGAAATAAATCAGTAAGCGAACATTTACTTTGAGGTTTTCTCCGCTCTGAGGAGGCGGTCGGCGCTTGAGCGGGAGACGGACTCAGCGGGGTAACGTCCACTCGGCCTGTCCGCCTCCGCGACTGGTTGTAACCAGTGATTGACATCGCTTCGCACCAATGAGAATAGCGCAGCTTCTGAATCCTCTGTTGACAGCGGTGCGGGGCTGGTCACGTGATTAGTAGCCCAGCCGTTCAACCGATAAAGCTCGAGCACAGCAGCGCGTGGGTGACGAAACCCACGCGCACGTGAGGGCAGATCCCGGTGGGGGAGCCCATGTGTGACGTCACCTGTGGGAGAGCGCTGGCATTTAAAAGCACCTTAATGGACTTTTCAGTGGGACAACAACATTAATCACGGGTTTCATCACTGAATCCAGTGTTGTGGGATGTAAAGTCCCCTGTTATGTGTCCGGCTGTGCCGTGTTGTTGATGGAGTGGGCAGCGTGGTGTTTGTCTCTATTCGGGTCACAACACCAGAATTGCCAGTGGGGTCCACACACAGTGTATTAGTCAACAGAAAGATAGATAGATAGATAGATAGATAGATAGATAGATAGATAGATACATACATACATACTTTATTCATCCCCATGGGGAAATTCAACATTTTTTCCAATGTCCCATACAATTGTAGTAGCAAAAACTAATTACATACAATACTTAACTCAGTAATAATATGTTATGCATCTAAATCACTAACTCAAAAAAAGCATTAATAATAGCTTTAAAAAAAAGTTCTTAAGTCCTGGCAGTTGAATTGTAAAGTCTAATGGCATTGGGGAGTATTGACCTCTTCATCCTGTCTGAGGAGCATTGCATCGATAGTAACCTGTCGCTGAAGCTGCTTCTCTGTCTCTGGATGGTGCTATGTAGAGGATGTTCAGGGTTTTCCATAATTGACCGTAGCCTACTCAGCGCCCTTCGCTCAGCTACCGATGTTAAACTCTCCAGTACTTTGCCCACGACAGAGCCCGCCTTCCTTACCAGCTTATTAAGACGTGAGGCGTCCTTCTTCTTAATGCTTCCTCCCCAACACGCCACCACAAAGAAGAGGGTGCTCTCAACAACTGACCTATAGAACATCTTCAGCATCTCACTGCAGACATTGAATGACGCCAACCTTCTAAGGAAGTACAGTCGACTCTGTGCCTTCCTGCACAAGGCATCTGTGTTGGCAGTCCAGTCTAGCTTCTCGTCTAACTGTACACCCAGATACATGTAGGTCTTAACCTGCTCCAGACATTCTCCATTAATGATCACTGGCTCCATATGAGGCCTAGATCTCCTAAAGTCCACCACCATCTCCTTGGTCTTGGTGATATTGAGACGCAGGTAGTTTGAGTTACACCATATCACAAAGTCCTGTATCAGTTTCCTATACTCCTCCTCCTGTCCCTGCAGTCTTTGTCTCCTGGTAAACTCAACACCCTGACAGTGTGGACCATAGATACCCCTTCCTCTCAGAGTCAGGGAATCATTCAGACAGCTGATCGCTGAGAGGAATTATATTTATTGGTCATTAAAGTTCACCCAGATTCGTTTGGACGGATTTGATGTGGAGTTCGGGGTGTCACAGTGAAAGGGCCAGACGGTCGAACCCTCTCCGTTGTCCAAACATCCTTTCAGGTGAGGCGACATTTCACCTGTGAATCTTCCGGGGTCGCCCGTTGTGTCCGGTGCTCCCGATGCGTCCGCCTCTACACTGGTGACACCGGCTCCTCCGCAGTTGTGCGGGGTAGGAGTGTTTTTTTTTTTATCGGGGGTCGATATTATTGTTCCCTTTTGTGCGGAGGGATGGGTTTTGGGGTTTGATGATTGGGATCCCGTTCTTCTTGATCCGGGGGGTGGGGTAGAAGTTTGATTTTTCTCTGTGAACGACTTTCATGCTCTTTCTTTGTTTCGTGGTTCTCTGGAGAGAAAAAAAAAGCATCGTTATTTATGGATACCTGCTTTAATAATAAACTAACCTTTGAACTACCCGTTCCGAGCGGGACTTCCCGGTGTCCAAACATTTTCATTCCTATTTCCATTCCCGTTGCTACCCGGCCTGCTGTGTTCGGCCAGCATTTTGTTTGTGTTGCTTTGGATTTCCAGGATCTGCAGACTTTGTCGTGTTTGTGATTTACCTCTCCGTTGTCCCTCCCGCCTCCGGCCACTTGTGGCGCTGTATGGATCTCCAGCCATCGGCAACGATGTGCAGACCTCCGGCCACCGGTGGCGCTGTAGAGAAACGCTGCTGAACGCATGCGTGGTGCCGACTGCCGCTGTTGGCGATTCTCCGATTCGAGCAGGGGTGAGTAGGGAATGATCCCGGTGTTGTGTAACTTGGGGGCCGGTTGCATTGGGAAAGGGCCGGGCCCGAGCTCTGCCGGACAGCTGGAGCAGGGGTGCAGTGGCAATTTTTTTTTGCCTGAGCTGTATGGGGGGGGGGGGGGGTTGTGGCGGCGGGCGGGTGGCGATGATTGATAAGGTCGTGGCCTAAGTTAGAAGGCCTGAAGTTGTAGGAGCTGTACGGGGGGAGGAGGTTGGTTGATTCATAAGTTCGCGGCCTGAAGTTAAACAGCTCTCGGTACCTGCACGTGCAGTTCAACTCTTTGAGTGATTATGCAGAAAGTTTGAAGTTAATAACTTTTGTGGTATTTCTGTTTCAGATAATTGAAAATTGCTAGGTTTTGTAAAATTCAATCCTTCCACCTTAGGCCACGAACTTATTAATCACCCCAAGTTTGTGAGACCCAAATTGTGTACATGCTCATTTCATGTACTGGGCAACTTTCTTGCCCCATTCATTTAATGAGCAGGTACACAAATTGTGTGTGACATATATAGGGCTTCTTATAATGTCAAGCAGTAAACCAAGATGAAAGAAATATATGAATTCCAGAGCTCCACAGAAATATAGTGATAGCTAAGACATTAACAAGGTTATAGCCTCTCACTACATTTCAGTGTATAACTGGTACAATTAAACATAGAATACTTAATTTAATAATATGACAAAGTATTACACAGTTGCACTTAACTGATTATCATAGAATATAATTATCAAGCAAGTAAAATAACTTTGTTTGCTTAGAAGTCAAAGGGTTGTTAGTGAGAAAAATGTACTTTAGTCTTAGCGAGTAATCCACGGACCACCACAGATGTAGCCTCACTAATACGACTGAGTCGGAGCAGACGGCAGGGCCCGCAGCGCTTAGATAGATAGATAGATACTTTATTCATCCCCATGGGGAAATTCAACATTTTTTCCAATGTCCCATACACTTGTTGTAGCAGAAACTCATTACATACAATCCTTAACTCAGTAATAATATGATATGCATCTAAATCACTAACTCAAAAAAAACATTAATAATAGCTTTAAAGAAGTTCTTAAGTCCTGGCAGTTGAATTGCAAAGTCTAATGGCATTGGGGAGTATTGACCTCTTCATCCTGTCTGAGGAGCATTGCATCGACAGTAACCTTAGCAGTGTTACTCAGAGGTATAAAAATAACAGAAATAAAACAATTCATTTTTTTACACTTTTAGCCCCTAAATTGGAACCAAGTAATCAAGTATGAAAAAAGAACGTCTGATGAACTATTGCTAAAGCCATGAATATTGGTGAATATTAGTCTCAAAAGCTGTAGGTTGGCAACTCTGCCTTGTACCGTTTCTCTCGGAGAAATGGTTGGACAGGAAGTGTACCTGTGAGTGTCGATACTCACAATATCCTCACACGTCGGGTGTTACATGGTTAGACCTTTACAGATCCTGTTTAGTCTTTAAATATATAAAAATTTAAAGAAGCTTGAATCTTTACATAAATTATTATCACATCTATACGAATAGAAAATATTGTATTTTGGAAGTGATAAATGTTAACGGGAGGAGAGCAACCATTTGGGAGGTTTGGAAATGTGCTTTGTCTCGGCTGTGAGTAAATGGGCTGTTCCATGTTTAAACAGTAGAAATAGACCCTGAGTTTGGTGTTCAAACTGTGTTTGGAAATCCACCCCCCCCCCCCCCCTCACTGTCACACAGTGGAAATCAGGTAGCTGTGCTGGAGATCTACACTAAAAACTAAAAATGTTTGAAGTCATTCTGATGAAATGTTATTAATTGAATTGTATTGTAAGCTGTCCCTTACCTGCTGAGTGTTTCTGGTAATTCCAGTTTCTTTTTATTTCTTGGTTTACATTTCATGAACTGGACCTGTTTTAACCTGGAAATGAAAATGGCTGTGATAGTTTGTAGGCCTCCGTTGGAGTCTCTGCAAGTCTCTGATGGTTCTGAACCTGTGCTCAATGGAGTTCAGAGGGACGGTGGGGGTGGTGGGAGATGTATGGTTAAGTAAACCTACTGAATGCTGAAAAGCCTAGATACAGTGGACATGGTGAGGATGTTTCCAATAGACGCAGAGTCTGTGATCTTACAGCACAGTTTCAGAATAAAGATGCTTCCCTTTAAAACTGAGATGAGAAGAATTTTTTGGCTAAAAGATGTCTGATCTGTGGAATTTGTTGCCGCAGAAGTTGGTTGAGGCTGCCATTTGGGTATATTTATGACAGAGATTAATATATTCATGATTGCTGAGTAGCTTCAGGGTTACAGGAGGAAGACAGGAATATGGTGTTGGAATGAAAATCAGCCCTGGTTGAATGGTGGGCAGACCAGATGGATTGAATCACCTAATTCTGTTCCTGTGTCTTATGTCTTACCATGACAGAATGATGGCTCCTTCTTATCCCATATCGTCTGTGACATGTGAGGGACAATAAAAGATTGTTCACTGAGATAATTAAATCTGCCTTCAGTGTTTAAATTTCAGTGAGTTTTGTTCTTAGTAACATTACGCAGAAATGTTTGGTTCTCCTTTTCATTATTAATGTGCTTCATTGTCTCTCTGGTTAAAGTTAGACCTGTGGTGAGAGATTTATTTGAAGAAAAACCGCAACTGGAGGCAAACCACGACTGAAGACGAGGGAACAGCAACAAGTGAACCAGCCCGAGGATTGAGAGCATCAACTGGAGAGAACCCATCTGACTCGGAGATTCCAGTGATTCAGTCAGGAGAAAGTTTGGTGAGTCTCATTTACTCAAACACTGGTCCTTTAGACATTACATACCTGTACAAAGGAAGGTAGGAAATAGTTGGAGTGAGACTGAATGTGTCCAGAAGAACCAGTTATGCCTCTGTCAGACCCCGTTGCAATCACTCCAGGTCTGGTAATGTGCTTCCAGCAGTCCAGCCCTTTGAAATCACTCCCATTCCCTCACAGTGGTTACTCAGTTCAAGATCTTGCATCCTCTGATGTAGCTTTTGGTCAGTTCTGAGTGGGGAGAGGGAAAGAGAGGGGAGTGTTTATGCTGACTGCCTTTCAAAAAGATTAATTGTTTGAACTTGCTGCAAACTCTCTCCCCATACCCTGTACTTTCTCAACTAAATTATTGATATAGATGACAAGTAGCAATGGGCGTAACCCCAGGGAATGTCACTAAGCATGGGACTCGAGTCCAAGAAACAGGCAGTCACCATAACACTCTGCCTCCTACCAATCATCTGTTTGCAGACCCTGGGGCTCTGTAACAAACTCAATGTTAACAGGAAGATTAGTCAGTGATTAAGATGATGAGAGAATTGTGGCCTCCTGAAAGGACACGCGAGCTGAACTGTCTGATTCATTGGACCAGATCCACCCTCGTTGACAACGTAATTTACCCCTTGCCCATCCACCCAGGTCATGTTACGTCCGATCACCCACCGTACCCAAACCACCCTCCGTCCCACCAGTGGCCCCACACCCTTCTGACCATTCACCCTACACCCACTCATAGACAGGCCCCCTTCACCTACATCCGCCCTCCCAAGCTGGAGGAGAAACACAACAAATTGATCCCGCAATCCCGACTCAGGCGCAAATCTAAAAGACTGGAGAACCCGGTGCCTCCAGCTGTCTGGATCGATCCCAGCCCATTCCCACTGCAACCGGCCTCGATTTACACAAACCCGAGATTAACTCTTTCCTCACCACTACCTGAACAGGAGAAACACCAGCATCAGCTGGGGTTGGCATTACACTGCGATTTGTAGCAGGTCCCCGTATGCTGTGAAACTCCCCACTGTCGGACATGTAGACCAGAACCGTACGCGTTAGAGCTCCCCACTGTCAGACATGTAGACCAGAATCATACACAGTAAATCTCAAGGCATGGAACCGTAATCCCACGGTGGATTTGTTCGGTGATTGTGAACATATGTGATTAACGACCCTGCAACTGGGGACTGAATAAATAGTTAGTCTAACAATTCTAATCAGACACACTATCTCTTCACATTTCTCCCTCATCCCTGTCTACGTACCCCGTTTCCCTCACCACTCCCTCCTCACAGTCCCTCTTCATCCTCCTGCCCTCTACTCCAGACCTCCCTTTTTATTCAGTCTCTCCCTCGCCATCTCGCCTCTCCCTCACCCCTTCCTTATCATCGCCCCTCTCAATCATTCTTCCTTCCTCCCCACCTCTCCCCTCCCCTTCCCTCTTCTCTATCCGCCTCAGTGACACTGCTACTTGACCATTCTCCCACTCTGTTTCACCTTCTGCCTTCCCCTCTCCATCTCCCCCTCTCTCATGCACCCTCTCACTTCAATCAAAATTGTCTCTCTCACTCAGTCACCTCCACCACTCTGTAACCTCCATTTCCAGCTCTCACCCTCTCTATCTCCCTCCCTACATCCCACCCTGCCCCCTCTCTCAAACAGTCTCCCTGCTGGCTCCTGTATCCCACATTGTCTTCCCCTCTTTATCACCCTCTTCGCTCCCTGTCAGTCCTCCTCCTCACCACCGCCCCCCCATCACACTCCGTGCTCACCACCTCATCCGATACAGTGGTACGCAAATGGCTGGGCACCACTGGTCAAACATTTTGTTACTGTGAATAATTTAGTGAGTAGAAGGTGAACTGATCTCCAAAAGTCATAAACACGAAACATTCTTTTCAACATTTTAAGCAAGATTAGTGTATTATTTTGGTTTTGTACAATTTTAGAGTGAAAAATAGGAAAGGAACACCATGGAAAAGTTTGGGCACCCCAAGAGATTTGAGCTCTCAGATAACTTTTACCGAGGTCTCTGACCTGAATTAGCATGTTAAGGCTATGGCTTGTTCACAGTCATCGTTAGGACAGGCCAGGTTATGCAAATCGCAAAGCTTTATAAATACCCTGTCTCTTCAAACCTTGTCCCAACAATCAGCAGCCATTGGCTCCTCTGAGAAGCTGCCTAGCACTCTAAAAGTTAAAATAAATGATGCTCACATAGCAGGAGAAGGCTATAAGAAGATAGCAAAGCGTTTTCAGGTAGCCGTTTCCTCAGTTCACAATGTAATTAAGAAATGGCAGTTAACAGGAACAGTGGAGGTCAAGTTGATGTCTAGAAGACCAAGAAAACTTTCTGAGAGAACTACTCATAGGATTGCTAGAAAGGCAAATCGAAACCCCCATTTGACTGTAAAAAAACATTCAGGAAGATTTCGCAGACTCTGGAGTGGTGGTGCACTGTTCTACTGTGCAGCGACACCTGCACAAATACGACCTTCGTGGAAGTGTCATCAGAAGAAAACCTTTCCTGAGTCATCACTACAAAATTCAGCATCAGAGGTTTTTCTGACATTGAGGGAGAGGTTGTTTTCTTCACACCAGACAGATGTTGTTCAGACCTCAGATAGAGTCAGCGACCAAATGCTTGAGCATGGTGCGATGAATGTGTTGAGCTGTGGAAATCACGATGCAAGAAGCATCGTAGGAAAGCCAGATGAGCCCAGGGCATGGAATTATGATATCGTAGGCATTACTGGGAATTGGTTGCACCCAACAGTCTGAGGGATTTAGAGGAACAAATTTGTAGAGAGTTCACAGACTACACCAAGAAACAAAAGTTGAGATAGTAAGTGATTTTAACTTTCCATATATTGACTGGGACTCCCATACTGTAAAAGGACTAGATGAGGTAGAGTTTGTCAAATGAGCCTTAATCAGTACGTAAAACATCCGGCGTAGAAGTGTGCAATAAGCT
This sequence comes from Hemitrygon akajei, assembly GCF_048418815.1. Taxonomy (NCBI): domain Eukaryota; kingdom Metazoa; phylum Chordata; class Chondrichthyes; order Myliobatiformes; family Dasyatidae; genus Hemitrygon; species Hemitrygon akajei. Next base: position 555,936 of record NW_027331994.1, on the reverse strand, counting down.
GTTGGGAAACGATCCAGGGCTGGTGACAGAAATTAGTGTATCGCAACACTTTGTGTCTAGCGTTCATAATGCCATGAGATTCCAAGAAAATATGGAAAAACAGAGGCCTGGACTTCTCTTGAGATTTTAAATTGGAGAAAGATCAATTTTATGGTATTTGCAAGGATTTGACAGGTGTGGACTGGGACAGGCTGTTTTCTGGCAAAGGAGGACTTGGTGAGTGGGAGGTCTTCAGAAGTGAAATTTTGACGGTGTAGAGTTTGTATGTACCTACCAAAATAAAAGGTGAAAGGTAGCTGGTGCAGGGAACCTTTGTTTTCAAGAGATATCGAGGCCCTGGATATTTTGTTCCTCTAAATTCTTCAGGCTGTTGGGTGCTACCAAGACACATTAATGGCTACAATATTATATTTCCACACCCTGAGCTCATCTGACTTTCTTTAGTTGTCCTCTCCTGGTTTCTAAAAGCTTATTTGTCCTCTCTTTGGCTTTTATGTTGGTTTTGGGTTCTCATTTCAGCCACGGTTGAGTCCTCCTGCCTTTCCAATGCTTCCACTTCGTTGGGATGTAGTGATCACTCAGCTCCCGAGTTGCTCCCAGAAACTCCATCCATTGCTGCTCCATCGTCACTCCTACCAGATTCCCCTTCCAGTCAGGTTTGGCCAGCTTCTCTGTCACAGAAACATGGAGAAGGTCAGAACAGAAACATGCCCACTCTGGACGATCAGAATGGTGACCTATACGGGAGACAAAATAGATGGGGGAGGTTTTAAATAGTTGTTTTGCACCCGTATTTTCTCAGGAGATGGACACAGAGTCAATAGAAGTGAGACAAAGCAGCATCAACTTCATGGACCCTGTACAGATTACAGAGGTGGAGGTGTTTGCTGTCTTAAGGCAAATTAGCATGGATCAATCCCCAGGGCCTGACAAGTTGTTCCCCAGGACCCTGCGGAAGACAAGTGCAGAAATTGTGGGGGCCCAAGCAGAGATATTTAAATCATCCTTAGTGACAGGTGAGGTACTGGAGGATTGGAGGACAGCCAAGGTTGATCCGCTGTTCAAGAAAGGCTCTAAGGATAAATGAGAAAACATTATGTTAGTGAGCTTGACATCAGTAGTGGGAAAGTTATTAGAACATATGTGCAGGAACCGGATATGTAAATATTTGGATCGATGTGGACTGATTAAGGATAGACAGCATGGTTTTGTGCATGGTAGGTCATGTCTAACCAATCTTATAGAGTCTCTGGAGAAAGCTATCAGGAAAGTGGATGAAGGCAAGGCAGCTGATGTTTTCTACATGGGCCCACACTTGACAAAGTCACATATGGGAGGTTGGTTCAGTCACTCAGCATTCAAGATGAGACAGTCAATCGGATGAGGCAATGGTTTTGGGAAAGTTACGCTGCAACCGGAGTTTCTCCGGTTAGCGGACGATTTCCCTCCATGCCTCTCTGGCGTCGTGGGGGTACCCTGCAACCGGAGTTTCTCCGGTTAGCGGACAATTTCCCTCCATGCCTCTCTGGCGTCGTGGGGGTACGCTGCAACCGGAGTTTCTCCGGTTAGCGGACGATTTCCCTCCGTGCCTCTCTGGCGTCGTGGGGGTACGCTGCAACCGGAGTTTCTCCGGTTAGCGGACGATTTCCCTCCGTGCCTCTCTGGCGTCGTGGGGGTACGCTGCAACCGGAGTTTCTCCGGTTAGCGGACGATTTCCCTCCAAGCCTCTCTGGCGTCGTGGGCAACCGCGTACGAGGCAAGTTACAGCAGAGGTTCCAAAGAAATCAGCAGCCCGTAACCCAGCATGGATGGAAAGTGTGCAGGGGAGCCGGCTGGATTCAAATTCAGGTTCATCCTGAAGTCCGGCACTGTTGCCACCAGCCAGATCCGGAGATTTTTTTCCAATATTTTTATTGATTTTCTTGCATAAAAGAATACAGAGTACTAAAGTGTGTGTGTATATATATATAATAAACTATAAAAAATGATAAAATTGTACCAAATACTGTATATTAGAAACACACTTATAATCATGAATACCCTATATTCATGTAAATTGACTTAAATCATAATATTGAAATCTTCTAATTTTATCATTATACAAAAAAAATCTAATCCGCTACCATCAAAAAGCTGCTTGTTAAAAAAAAGGAAAAAAAGAAAAACGTCTGTATCATCATAAAGAAATAGATGATAATATGAGCCAACATCCGTACATAACAACAAATCAAATGCTTTGAAAATAATTCAAAAATGGTCCCCATTATGTTTTAAAGTCTTTGATTCAGAAATTGAACACCGAATCTTTTCTAAATTTAAGCATGACGTAACATCACGTAGCCACTGATCAGGTATGTCCAAAATCATATCTTGCCCTCCAACAATACCAAATAAGGCAGGCAAAGGATTAGGCTTAAAATTAACTTTAAAAAGTGCAGAAAAGGTTTGAAATACTTCCTTTCAGTATTTTTCAAGCCTCGGCCATATCCGAAACATAAGAATCAATGAAGCTACTCCATAGTTGCACCTGTCACAATAGGGAGACATATCCAAATAAAAATGAGAGAGCTTATCCTTAGTCATATGGGCCCTATGGACTACTTTAAATTGTAGGAGGGAATGGCAGGAATATAACGATGAAGTATTAACCAATTTATAAATTTCATTCCAGGTTCCTCAGAGATTGAAGTCTGCAAATCTTGTTCCCAGAGATTTTTAATTTTGTCTAAAGGAACATTTGTCATTCTCAACAGCATGCCATAAATATTGGATATTGAACCATTCTGAAAAGTTTTCAGATTAAAAATTACATCTAATAAATTCTTACCTGGACTTTTTGGAAATGTATGCAATTGAGACTGCAGAAATTCCCTAAATTGCAGATATAAAAAAAAGGTTTTTGGTAAGCTATATTTAGCTGACAATTGCTCAAGCGAAAAGACTTCCTCCAACTAACAAATCCTGGAAGTTAATACCCAGTCTATCCCATTCTTTAAAAACTACATCGATCAAAAAAGGTTTAAAAAATAGCTAGAACAAATAGGACTTGATAGAGAATGTCTCATTAAAACAAAATATTTTCTAAATTGTATCCAAATCCTCAAAGTATGTTTAACTACGAAACTGTCAGTTAGTTTACTTAAAAATAAAGGAAGTGAAGATCCAAGAAGAGAAATAATAGAGAATTTATGAACAGAATTAGCTTCTATAGAAACCCAAACAGGACAGTCCTCATGGTTAATATAGTATGACCAAAATGTGAGGTTCCATATATTGCCTGCCCAGTAATAAAACATAAAATTTGGTAATGCTAAACCTCCATTCTTTCTTGCTTTTTGAAAATGAAATTTATTTAGTTGAGAAAGTTTATGTTTCCATATATAGGAAGATAGGGTAGAGTCAAGAAAATCAAAAAAGGATTGCGGAATAAAGACAGGTAAGGCCTAAAAAAGCTATTTAAATTTAGGTAAGATTCATTTTAATAGAATTGATTCGGCCAATCAACGATAATGAAAGAGGCAACCATTTTGAAAGTGTCCTTTTAACGTAACCCAATAGAGTGAAAAAACTTCCTTTAAATAATAGCTTATAAATCTTAGTAATTATTACACCAAAATAGGTTAATTGATTTCTTACAGTTTTAAAAGGAAGGTTAGTATGAATGGGTACCAAATTATTCAAAGGAAGAAGTTCAGTCTTATGTAAATTTAGATTATATCCTGAAAATTGGCTGAAACAAGAAAGTAAAGAAAGCACAGAAGTTTCGACATTAGAAATATAAAGTAGTAGGTCATCGGCATAGAACAAAACTTTGTGAATAATACCTCTCCTTAATATCCCAGTGATACACTGAGATTCTCTAAAGGCAATAGCTAAGTGTTCTAAGGCCAGATCAAAGAGCAAAGGACTCAAAGGACAACCTCAAATGACCAGACTGGATTTATTAAAGATAAATATTCTCATTTCACTATTCGTCATTTATTAAATGTCATTTATTCTCCTTCCAAAGAGACATTGGAATGTGTGACATCCTTAGATGCTGAGAAGGCCTTTGATTGGGTTGAAAACATCAGAAAATTTAATTTTGGGCCTGATTTTATTCAATGGTTTAAATTACTTTATTTATATCCTTCTGCTCGGATTTTAACTAATTCTCAGAATTACAAACCATTTATCTCCAATGTGGAACTAGACTAGGTCAGGAGATATTTACATGGCATTAAGTCTATGGCACTTTAAATTAATAGTACATAAAAGAAAATCCCAGCTGTATGTCAACAAAAGCTACTTGCGTGAGAGTGTTTCAGTTACTGTGGGGCCAGGCACCCATGCCGCTCAGGGGGAACGGGGAATATTGCCAATGGAGAGAGTCAAACTGAGCCAAGTAACAGACTGGAGATGGCAGAAATGCCCCATACTTCTCGACCATCAGAGAGTTTGATGGTCATTCCAGATACCAACACTTTGCCCAGTTAGAAGGTGATTTCTCTCTCCAACTTAGGTTGAACTACACTGTAACAGTGTGATATCAGATCACACTTTGGCAACTCAAGTGAGCTCATCTGAAATGTTGTCCTTCTTTACAGGTTAAAAATGACAAGGAATTTGTCTATGGAAATTCAGACACAGCATACCAGTTTTGCTGTCTCGGTCTAGATATTTAAGAAGTGGAGCAAGGGATTCACTCGATCATCCTTCCTGCTCAGACTGTGGACAGGGATTCACTTGGTCATCTGACCAACTGGCACGCCGATCATTTCACCTGCTCAGACAGTGGGAGTGCATTCACTCGGTCATCTCATCTGAAGGTATATCAGCAAGTTCACACTGGGCAAGGCCACTCACCTGTTCTGTGTGTGAGAAGGGGTTCAGTCGGTCATCCCACCTGTGGACACAGCAGTCAGATCACACTGGGCAAAGGTTGCTCATCTGCTGAATTTGTGGGAAAGTATTCACTCAGTCATCTGATCTAATGGCTCACCAGCGAGTTCACACTGGGGAGCGGCCGTTCACCTGCTCAGACTGTGGGAAGGGATTCACTCAGTCATCCACCCTACTGGTACATCAGCGAGTTCACACTGGAGAGAGGCCATTCACCTGCTCAGAATGTGGGAAGGGATTCACTCGGTCATCCCATCTGAAGGTACATCAGTTAGTTCACACTGGGGAGAGGCCATTCACCTGCTCAAACTGTGGGAAGGGATACACTCGGTCATCCACTCTGAAGGAACATCAGTTAGTTCACACTGGGGAGAGGCCATTCACCTGCTCGGACTGTGGGAAGGGATTCACTTACTCATCTAATCTGAAAGTACATCAGCGAGTTCACACTGGGGAGAGGCCATTCACCTGCTCAGACTGTGGGAAGGGATTCACTCGGTCATCCCATCTGAAGGTACATCAGCGATTTCACACTGGGGAGAAGCAGTTCATCTGCTCAGACTGTGGGAAGGGATTCACTCGGTCATGTAAACTGAAGTTACATCAGCGAGTTAACACTGGGGAGAGGCCATTCACCTGCTCAGAATGTGGGAAGGGATTCACACAGTCGTTTAAATTGAAGGAACATCAGAGAGTTCACACTGGGGAGAGGCCATTTACCTGCTCAGACTGTGGGAAGGGATTCACTTGGTCATCTCAACTGAAGGTACATCAGCGAGTTCATACTGGGGAGAGGCCGTTCACCTGCTCAGACTGTGGGAAGGGATTCACTCAGTCATCTAAACTGAAGGTACATCAGTTAGTTCACACTGGGGAGAGGCCATTCACCTGCTCAGAATGTGGGAAGGGATTCACTCGGTCATCTGACCTACTGGTACATCAGCGAGTTCACACTGGGGAGAGGCCATTCACCTGCTCAGAATGTGGGAAGGGATTTACTCGGTCATCTGACCTACTGGTACATCAGCGAGTTCACACTGGGGAGAAGCCGTTCACCTGTTCAGAATGTGGGAACGGATTCACTCGGTCATCTGCCCTACTGGTGCATCAGCGAGTTCACACTGGGGAGAGGCCATTCACCTGCTCAGAATGTGGGCAGGGATTCACTGGGTTATCCCATCTGAAGGTACATCAGCGAGTTCACACTGGGGAGAGGCCATTCACCTGCTCAGAATGTGGGCAGGGATTCACTCAGTCATCCCATCTGAAGGTACATCAGCGAGTTCACACTGGGGAGAGGCTGATCACCTACTTAGACACTGGGAGGAGATTCTCTCAGTCATCTCAACTTTATGTGCATCATTGAGTTCACACTGGGGAGAGGCCGTTCACCTGCTGTGAATGTGGGGAAGGATTCACTCAGTCATCTAACCTTGTGACACACTACTGGATTCACACTGGGGAGAACCTTTAAATAAGCTGCATGCTGGATATTTGTTCATCACCATTGCTGAATGCAATTTGAAGAGTGACTTGTAAATTATTGCTGCTGATCACCACACCCAGTTCTGCACCCTGGTCACTGGGCATGGGAGGAGTTTCTTCTGCTGCACATTCATCTTTAATGGGACTGGAGTTTAATATTCTGGATCAGAGAAATAAGTCAGTTCTATTTTAAACTCTGTCTCCAGTACTTGGTGAATTTATAACACACCTAGCGTACAGTAGAGAGTCAACTCAGGCCGGCTGGACCCTGCCAGTGATTCTGTTCCAGGACAGTCATTTTCATTTTTTCAATGTTTTTATTGATTTCCAGTAATGAAAAATATACATATCAGTGGAGAGGTTTAGCAAACAGATAATACAAAAGACATAAACAGCAATAAAGAAAAGTATATATTGTCAAAATCAGATAGGTTTAATGTTATGCTGTTATATATACAGTGTAATCAAAAAAACACAACTCTTAATAAATCGTTAAAAAAGATTGGAAAATTTTATTTATATGCAGGAAAAAAACACTAAACTGAATAAGAAAAGAGATTGGGCAGTCCAATTGAGGATAAAATTAGAAGAAAAACAAAGAGAAAAGGCACCCTTCCAGTCACCTCCAAACCTTCACAGATAAGGATTTTTCCTAAAGAGAATAAAGAACAAATAAATTAAATCATATGAAAATATTGAATAAAGGGTCACCAGACTTGCTCAAAATTAAACGATGTATCAAACGTCCAGCTTCTAATTTTCTCCAAGCTTAGATATGACATAATGGAGGTGAGCCAATAGAAAACAGTAGAGGATTAGATTCTTTCCAATATAACAAGATAGTACTCCTCGTCAGTAAAGTTGAAAAGGCGATTGCATGTTGAGTGGAAGCAGATACTCTCCCTATTTCCTCTAGAATAATCCCAAAAATTGCCGTAAGAGAAATTGAGTTGAACATCCACATCTATAACTTTAGACAATATTCTAAACACATCTCTTAGAGCAGCTACCTCTACGTTATATCTGTCACAAATAGGGCTTATATTAGGAAATATATGCACCAATTTATCTTTAGACATATTGGCCCTATGTACTATCTTAAACTGAGCAGAGAGTCAACTCAGGCCTGCTGGACCCTGCCAGTGATTCTGTCCCACGACAGTCCTTTTAAATCCTCCCCTGTCGTTCACCTCTTGTTCCCCCGTGGGACGGGTTCCAAACAGTCACCACTCTGTGGGTGAAAAGGTTCCCCTTGAATTTTCTCCAGACTGAAGAAGTTGAGCTGACTGCAGTTCTGTCTGAGATGTTCTTTGCCCCTGAAATCTCTGAGCTGAGGAAGAATGAATTTGGGAGATACCCTCCTTATTCATGGCTCATTTCCACATTATGGGTCATTTTCCCTGCTTCTAAAGAGTTGTTAGAAAACACGCTGTCCTCTAAAGACTGAAAGCAGAATGCGAAAACATTGGTTGGATGTTCAAAGGAGCAGGATCAGAAACCAGAGGAGAGTCTGCACAGGGCAGAGTTTGGGGCTCTGGACGATGGTCGAGGTAAGAACGTATGATGAGGAGAAGGAAATCAGCAGCGGGGTGTGGCAATGAATGACAGAGTAGCAACATTTGGAAGCTGATAGAGAAAATAATTTGTTTGTCTGACTAATGACACAAACATTACCTGGTGAGGTGCTCCACTGGTCAGGGAACGTGTGTGTTCAGAATTGTTATATCTATTGAGGGATTTGCTTGTTTATCCTGTAATATTATATCAGGATGGTTATTATGAATTGTCCTATCTGTAATAATGTAACAATTATCATATAAATTGTGAGATTTTGACTAAGTGGATCAGGCTGGAATTTATTGTACCTTAATTAGGTTAACATGGTCATTCATCCGTTTGTATTTTAAAGCAAGATTTTGGTGAATGATATTTGCCACTTGATTGCAGCTGCATAATCAATCAGATTGAGTTCAACTGCCGCAGGCTCCTGGAATATGGTGGACTGTGTCTGGTTTCTCTTAGCATTTTCTGCATTGATTGCCTTGTTTGTATTGTATGTATTTGTGATTTTCTTCCCCTTTTGCTAACCACCTTGTCCTGTATTTCCGCAAGGAACCCCTCTGTTTCTGGGAAGAGGTCTCCAACTCTCAGTCCAGGTGCTCGGTGATTCCTTGTCACCATCTCGTCTGCTCAGATCGTTGGGATGTCTCCCATGGAGGGTCATACTCATTCCACTGGTTAAGGTTTTCTTCCACAGTGATGATTTGTTTTTCTGAGGTAGCTTCTCATTTAAGTTTTCTGGTCTGTATTTCTTTTCACAATTGCATGTACACATATGGAGTGCTGAATCACGTTCAAATTCAAGTGTAATCCAAGATGGCGGCGCGACGGAGCTTGCAGCGGCCATTCCGGAGCTGATTATCTGTTATTTGTGAAGCGGGGTGCCGTGCGCAATCATAATCGGATGAAAAACGGACGTGGGAGCACGGAGGAACATCTGGAAATCTCCAGGAAGACCTTCTTCGTTGCTGCTGCTGCTGTGAGATCCGGGACTCAGCTGGGAAGAACAGGCCCCCATTCCTCGGGGTCGCGTTGGCGGGGCAGTCTTAATACGCTCGGCAGAGGATGGTGCTCGGAGAAGCTGTGCCGGAGGCGCGGAGGTTCGCCGGACATGGAGTCCGCTGCGGTCAGGTCGCTTTCACTGTGTGCTGTGTCTGCGAGGCTGAGTCGGGCGGCGCCGTGGAAGTCCATAGCGGGGGTATTCCCTTCTGCTGCCTGCGTGGGATGACGAGTCTATCGGGACCCTGTGGACGTGGAAACTGTGTGGTGGTTTCTTTTGAACTTATAGTCTTTTAACATCTTTGGACTATTTTTACTGTGCCCATGGTCTGTTTTTTTTTAATGAATTATGCTATTGTTTGCACTATTGTAACTACGTGGTTTCGTGCAGGTTTTGTAGCTTTAGTTTTTGGTCTTGTTTTGTCTGGTAGTTTTGGAGCTCCTTTCTGGGTAACGTGCTAAGACAGTAGCGCGATATTAATACGCAGCATTCTCTCCGGACACTGGATTGGGGATTGCCAAACGTTATGTGGATTTTCTGGTGTAGTCTGTTTTGTCATGTGCTTTTGTGATATCATTCTGGAGGAACGTTGTCTCATTTTTTTTAACTGCATTGCATTTGTGGTTTCTAAATGACAAATAAACTGAATCTGAATATAATAACGTGTTTTGATTTACTTTGTTTATCTGTGCGTGGCTCATCGGAGGATGCTGTCCTTTCTTTCATAAGTAGTTGTGTGTTCTGTGTGTTGTTTGTGCTGCTGTTCTTTACAACCCGGCTCGGAGAAACCTTGTCTAGTTTGTTGGTGTGCATGTGTGTTATTAAATGACAGCAAACTCGACTGGAGGTAGCTAGGCCACACCACCCTCCGAGAAAAACATAGACTGACTGTCCAAACCATGTCCAAACCAAAGAAAGGTGAGGAATGTCAGAGTCTATATCCTCACCTAGACAGCCTGTGCCCAGGCAGGAATCGGGTCTGGACAAAGTTTTCCCGTCTTTGTGGCTCCTTTCCTTGACGCCACTCCTTCTAACAGGCATTCACGCTCTCCCTCCCTCCGAACATTATTCGCCACCATCACCCTCGCTCTATCTCTCTGACATCCAACCGCCATCCCTATGGATGAAATTTCCGAATATAAGGTTTACAGGGCTGTATGTTGCTTAAGCTTTGTGAGATTGTGGACTTCTGCGTTTTCCACGAAATAATATCGTGCCTGTCACTACTGTTCCTCAGAACCATAATACAGCTGCGCAAATGAGATGAGTTTAACAATAAATCATGAAAATAAACATTGTGAACTAACTCCATTGTTCTGCTGAGATTTCACACACCTCTCTGCTACTAGATATAAAGAGAAGCATTATACTTGTACCTTAGAGTTCCACGCATGTGGACTCTCCGTGATAGCATGTTAAATAAAAGATTTGCCAACTGAACTTGATTCTTTAACATCTCTGACAATTTGCCTTAGTTAAGCAGGATGCCAACAAAATAGTTTCAAGCGATGGAGTAACTGTGGGTGGGAATGGCAACTTCGAGTTAGCTACCCGTTGGGTGATCCGCTTTGAGCCTCCTGGCCCATGACCGGGTAGAAAGGACGGCATCGGCAAGATCAAGTAGGGAAGACCGCAGCATTATGTGAAGTATTGTGGAAATTAAGGACGTGAGGATCCGGATCCTAGTCCCACCCAAGATGTTTTCCATTTAGTAAACAAATCCAACAGGTATAAATAAGTCTTCAAGAGGCGAACGGAACGAAATGTCGTTCACGCTTGTGCTTGTGACTGATTGTCTTTCCTTTGCAGGAGCAGGTAAGTAGATTGAAGGCGGATGGGAAGCAGTGACAGTAAAGTTGATCAGGAATGCGGGGGAGAGAGTTTCCTGTAAAGATAATGATGAAAACCAGGTAAGTAGATTGAAGGAAGATGGTAAGTAATGATAGTCAAGATTGCTGACAGAAATGCGAGGTGAGTTTTCTCTGTAAAGGTAAAGAAAAAGAATGAGAAAGTTGCGCCGGTAGATTGAACGAGTAGCGAAATCCCGGGGAGAGCCGCTGGTGCCGCCAATCTCCACTGCTGATGATGGCTAGTTGGAAAGTGGATATACTAGACATGTGATTTCTTTTACCAGTGACTTGTGTGGTTGGACACAAGGACGGTGGCTCTATGGGAGTCTTTGGAGATAAAGAAAATTATATATTTTAAACAAGATACTGTTAGAGGAGACGGAGACTCTACGCAGGTTTAATAAAGTGTTTTGATTTATGCAATTGACTTTGTTATTTTGAGCCTGGTCAACGGAGCATGTTGTCTTTGTTTTCCTAAGTATCTGTGGGTACTGTGTGCCCTGGGTCGGGGAAACGAAACGTTGTTTCGTTAAATGACAATAACCTTGACTTGTCTTGAGAAAAGGCTGGAGGTAGCTCAGCGACATCAGTCTCCGAAACCAATAAATAGACCGACTGTGCAGAAGACGTCCGAACAGAAGAACCGGGAGGTGTCTCAAGGCTTATATCCTCACCTAGAGAGTCTGAGAGAGCCCGAGCCCGCCCCGGATTCACATCTGATCGAAGTTTTAATGTTCGCAGAAGCTGTACGACAGAATCAAACACCCCGACCCGCCTTATAACGCCCAGGCAACCGAAGCCGACGAGCAGAAGGGGGACAAACCGCGAGACAAAGAACTATCCAAGGATAGATGAGCCCATTTTCCGGGTCGCTTGTCCACTGGCGGATGGGACTAAAAATCAAACGGGGCATGAATATACTTTGCATATTTAACTGGGAAACGGGAAGCGAAACAGAATAGATCCTGTTTCACAGTATCCAAAACAAAATGTTTGCCCCGTCGCGGTAATCCGGCTGTGGGCCCTGTCCCAGGTTCAAGCTATGGGACAAATTTGTAAGATTTATAACCCCTTGCCTGGAAATGGTCAGATGTTTTTGAAAGTGGTTCGTGGGACCGACTTGGACTGCAGTGCAAGGAAATTTTGAAGTCCCCGGAGGAATAAAGTGAGAAACAATAATGATGGAGATAACGTTACTAATGGAAAGTGGTTACAGGGCACCGTGTAAGGCTGCCATGATGGGGAAGCCATAGTGATTCTGAAGAGGTTGCCAGGTGCAGACAAAAAACAGGAGAAAATATGACTGACTGTGTTTCCCGTTTCCTTGACACATGGGGATCATCTGCTGGAATAGACTTGCAGGACAGCTCTGCGCTACCGTGCAGATAGTCCAGACATTCTTAAACTGCCCAACGACGCTGATTGTCAACGACAGCTTATTCTGACATGCCGACCTCTGATGTATTTCCATTGCACCGCCCGATACACTGAAACATCTCAGCCGAGCGATCACCAGAAGCTCCTTTCCGTGACTGACAGAGCAGAATCTCTTTCTTTAACCAGACGCATCTATTGTGGTCCAGAAGACACAGTGGCAGAACTGTTTATGAGTGAAGAGCAGAATGAGCGGTTTAAATTAACAAACCGAACTTCTCATGTCACGATTGCCATCAAACTCCCTGCAACTGCTGAACTACCCGGACCCGTGCTTCAGACTTTACAGGGTTAAACCTCACACTGTCTACATCACTGCCTAATACTAACGCTACTCTACAACTTCATTCGGGATATTTAATCTTCGCCCTTTTCAGCGTTAAAACAAAGTTTTACCTGCCTGCTCCCCCTCCTTTGCCCGAGCGTGTCGTACACCTTTTGCTTTCGCAGTCACCTCCCTCCCTGTGGTCGGTACACAAGAACCATGTGGGATTGTACATTCCGCCCCACCACAGGAAGACCAATGCTGTTCCACCCTCTATACGAAAATATAATTTGTCACCGGAGGGGTCACCACCCTCCCTGTGGTCGATACACAAGAACAATGTGGAATTGTACATTCCGCCCCACCACAGGAAGACCAATGCTGTTCCACCCTCTATAAAGAAATATAATTTGTCACCGGAGGGGTCACCTCCCTCCCTGTGGTCGGTACACAAGAACCATGTGGGATTATACATTCCACCCCACCACAGGAAGACCAATGCTGTTCCACCCTCTATACGGAAATATAATTTGTCACCGGAGGGGTCATCTTCCTCCCTGTGGTCGATACACAAGAACCATGTGGGATTGTACAATCCGCCCCACCACAGGAAGACCAATGCTGTTCCACCCTCGATACGGAAATATAATTTGTCACCGGAGGGGTCATCTTCCTCCCTGTGGTCGATACACAAGAACCATGTGGGATTGTACATTCCGCCCCACCACAGGAAGATCAATGCTGTTCCACCCTCTATACGAAAATATAATTTGTCACCGGAGGGGTCACCACCCTCCCTGTGGTCGATACACAAGAACCATGTGGGATTGTACATTCCGCCCCACCACAGGAAGACCAATGCTGTTCCACCCTCTATACGGAAATATAACTTGTCACCGGAGGGGTCACCTCCCTCCCTGTGGTCAGTAGACAAGAACCATGTGGGATTGAACATTCCGCCCCACCACAGGAAGACCAATGCTGTTCCACCCTCTATACGGAAATATAACTTGTCACCGGAGGGATCACCTCCCTCCCTGGGGTCGATACACAAGAACCATGTGGGATTGTACATTCCGCCCCACCACAGGAAGACCAATGCTGTTCCACCCTCTATACGGAAATATAATTTGTCACCGGAGGGGTCACCTCCCTCCCTGTGGTCGATACACAAGAACCATGTGGGATTGTACATTCCGCCCCACCACAGGAAGACCAATGCTGTTCCACCCTCGATACGGAAATATAATTTGTCACCGGAGGGGTCACCTCCCTCCCTGTGGTCGGTACACAAGAACCATGTGGGATTGTACATTCCGCCCCACCACAGGAAGACCAATGTTGTTCCACCCTCTATACGGAAATATAATTGGTCACCGGAGGGGTCATCTCCCTCCCTGGGGTCGATACACAAGCACCATGTGGGATTGTACATTCCGCCCCACCACAGGAAGACCAATGTTGTTCCACCCTCTATACGGAAATATAATTTGTCATCGGAGGGGTCACCTCCCTCCCTGTGGTCGATACACAAGAACCATGTGGGATTGTACATTCAGCCCCACCACAGGAAGACCAATGCTATTCCACCCTCTATACGGAAATATAATTTGTCATCGGAGGGGTCACCTCCCTCCCTGTGGTCGATACACAAGAACCATGTGGGATTGTACATTGAGCCCCACCACAGGAAGACCAATGCTGTTCCACCCTCTATCCGGAGATATAATTTGTCACCGGAGGGGTCACCTCCTTCCCTGTGGTCGGTACACAAGGACCATGTGGGATTATACATTCCGCCCCACCACAGGAAGACCAATGCTGTTCCACCCTCTATACGGAAATATAATTTGTCACCGGAGGTGTCACCTCCATCCCTGTGGTCGATACACAAGAGCCACGTGGGATTGTACATTCCGCCCCACCACAGGAAGACCAATGCTGTTCCACCCTCTATACGGAAATATAATTTGTCACCGGAGGGGTCACCTCCCTCCCTGTGGTCGATACACAAGAGCCACGTGGGATTGTACATTCCGCCCCACCACAGGAAGACCAATGCTGTTCCACCCTCTATACGGAAATATAATTTGTCACCGGAGGGATCACCTCCCTCCCTGTGGTCGATACACCAGAACCATGTGGGATTGTACATTCCGCCCCACCACAGGAAGACCAATGCTGTTCCACCCTCTATACGGAAATATAATTTGTCACCGGAGGGGTCACCTCCCTCCCTGTGGTCGGTACACAAGAAACATGTGGGATTGTACATTCCGCCCCACCACAGGAAGACCAATGCTGTTCCACCCTCTATACGTAAATATAATTTGTCACCGGAGGGGTCACCTCCCTCCCTGTGGTCGGTACACAAGGACCATGTGGGATTGTACATTCCGCCCCATCACAGGAAGACCAATGCTGTTCCACCCTCTATACGGAAATATAATTTGTCACCGGAGGGGTCACCTCCCTCCCAGTGGTCGGTACACAAGAACCATGTGGGATTGTACATTCCGCCCCACCACAGGAAGACCAATGCTGTTCCACCCTCTATACGGAAATATAATTTGTCACCGGAGGGGTCACCTCCCTCCCTGTGGTCGGTACACAAGGACCATGTGGGATTGTACATTCCGCCCCATCACAGGAAGACCAATGCTGTTCCACCCTCTATACGGAAATATAATTTGTCACCGGAGGGGTCACCTCCCTCCCAGTGGTCGGTACACAAGAACCATGTGGGATTGTACATTCCGCCCCACCACAGGAAGACAAATGCTGTTCCACCCTCTATACGGAAATATAATTTGTCACCGGAGGGGTCACCTCCCTCCCGTGGTCGGTACACAAGAACCATGTGGGATTGTACATTCCGCCCCACCACTGGAAGACCAATGCTGTTCCACCCTCTATACGGAAATATAATTTGTCACCGGAGGGGTCACCTCCCTCCCTGTGGTCGGTACACAAGAGCCACGTGGGATTGTACATTCCGCCCCACCACAGGACGACCAATGCTGTTCCACCCTCTATACGGAAATATAATTTGTCACCGGAGGGGTCACCTCCCTCCCTGTGGTCGATACACAAGAACCATGTGGGATTGTACATTCCGCCCCACCACAGGAAGACCAATGCTGTTCCACCCTCTATACGGAAATATAATTTGTCACCGGAGGGGTCACCTCCCTCCCTGTGGTCGGTACACAAGAGCCACGTGGGATTGTACATTCCGCCCCACCACAGGACGACCAATGCTGTTCCACCCTCTATACGGAAATATAATTTGTCACCGGAGGGGTCACTTCCCTCCCTGGGGTCGATACACAAGAACCATGTGGGATTGTACATTCCGCCCCACCACAGGAAGACCAATGCTGTTCCACCCTCTATACGGAAATATAATTTGTCACCGGAGGGGTCACCTCCCTCCCTGTGGTCGGTACACAAGAGCCACGTGGGATTGTACATTCCGCCCCACCACAGGAAGACCAATGCTGTTCCACCCTCGATACGGAAATATAATTTGTCACCGGAGGCAGTGAAAGGTATGAAGCCTGGCATAGAAGCGCTGTTGGATCAGGAAGTGGTGCTCCCAACCTGTAGTCCCTGTAATTCCCCTGTTTCACCAATTCCAAACGCAAGTCGTGATAATGAGTGATTTTTTTTTTACCAGACTTAAGGGAAATTAACAAGATAGTTGTACCTCTTGGTCACGTCGTTCCCGATGCTAACGTCATTCTCTCCATATTCCTACCGCATCTGATGTTTTTCTGTTATAGACTCTGTTCTGCCTTTTTCTCCATCCCATTACACAAGGACAGTCAGTATTTGTTTGCTTTCACTTACAGTGCTGGACAGTGAACTCGGACCAGGGTGCATCATGGGTAAACTGAGAGCCCCTCGGTTTTGTGCCGCAGCAGTCACACGGGATTTCCCAGCGGTTGCCAGGGGAAAGTAGAAATTTACAAACTGCATATTATCACTCTCGGCCGAGTTAATTGCGAAAAAATGACATTGCGGCTTTATTGACAACCCTGGCTGAAAAGAGACAAAAGGTTTCCCTCAATAAACATCCCTCAATAAATTTCAGCCCACTCTACAGGATTTGGGAGACATGGTTTCTCAAGGAACGGAGCAAATTGCAAAGAACGAATTGCAGCTTTTATTAATGCGCGACCTCCCCGCACCCGAACTCAAATGCTTCCCGTTTTGTGAATGGTCAACTACTGTAGGCATTGGATTCCTGAATATCGAATGACGGAGGCTCCTCGTCGACATTACCGAGCATGTCTGCCGAAATACAGTGGACTCAGGAAATGAACACAGCCTTTAATGCTCTTAACACCGTTTTGTCAACCGTCCCTGCTTTGGGCATGTCTGACTATCCAACTCCTTTCCAATTATTTGCAAATAAACACCAAGGGTTTGGTAGTGGCAATTTAGCACAACGACATCGGGGTCTCAGACAACCCATTGCATATTATTCATTACAATTACCTCTATTTGTAAGAGGCATGCCTGTTTGTCTAAAATCTGTCGCCGACCCTGCAGTTATGGTAGAAATGTCTAATCCTATTGTATTGGATCACCCTGATGAAGGGTCTGGGCCCGAAACGTCACTGCTTGCTCTTTTACACAGAGGCTGCCTGACCTGCTGAGTTCCTCCAGGATTTTGTGTCCATTACTTTGATTTCCAGCATCTGCAGATTTTCTCTTGTTTCTGATTGGACTCAGGCAACAGGCAACAACAGAAGGACATGTAGTGCATTGACACAACAAAGTTAACCCCGGGTCATTACCATCTCCGGATGCAATGGTCTTGTCATTTAATCTTGCCAGGCAGTTGTGTTGTCGTCACTAAACCTCTCAAACTGATTGGGAGTTAAATTGACCAAGACTAGAATGAAGTCCCTTCGGATTCAAACTGTGATTGTGCTCAAGGGGTGGGCGGAGATGGGACATAATCGTTACGTATCACTGGAACAGTCATGTATAATAAAGTGTTGAGTTACTAATGACTGGCGCGAGGCGCATAAATCTATTCTGCGCTCGAAAAGTTACCTGTCGGGTCAACTCTCACTTCCGTCAAACCCCGGGAGTGTAGAATCACCGAAGTTGTACAACGCTGATCGGTTGCAGGTCAGACATCAGTGAGACGGAACTGGAAATGCAACAGAGTGAGTAATGTTCGATCAGAGAGCGTTTAAAGTAATTCTGAGATATTTCGATGTGTGGTTTGCCGCATCAGATAATCAATGTAAAAGATACAGTGTCCGAATCCACAGATATGAGGTATTTGACATTTCTTTTTTTTTTACCATTGTGATGAACGGTAAGCATAGATGACTGAAATATTAATGAATATTTAACCGGCCGTACCTCACAAGCTGAGCGTTTCCATTAATTTGTGTCTGAATTCGGATTTCCAGTATCATTCTTTATTTTTTCCAAAAATCGATTACACTTGCAGATGGAGATCAGTTCGTTCAGGAAGAGAAAAAGAGAGAGAAAAAAGGAAGTTGATCCCTCCTGACTGAACAAACCCGGGGAAACACACGGAGGGCATCACCAGAACGAAGAATGAGATGTCACGGAGGGAATGAAAATAAAACGGACGGGACCTGACTGGACCGTCCCGGACAGTTCCCGAGTTCCACAGAGCATCCATCGGGGTTAATTACCGTTGAGGTGAGTATCGCATATTTGGCAGGAATCTGATGAAGGACAATTTTCATATTTACGGTGTAGACGGCGAGTGAAATGTATCACCATTAAACGCATGTGTATTTCAGAGCGCTCAGTTGTCAGCTGTGGTTCTACATATCGGCAAGTGGACAGCTTATGAAGAAAAATCGCGATTGATTTAATTCTACTGCAGAAACCAGCTGGTCGCTCTACAATTTAACGAATTCAGTTAACAGTTTCAGCGGGTATTTCACCGCATTCTTCAGCTCCTCTCTGAACTTGCTCTGAGTCACGGCGTAAATACATGTGTTGGTGCAGGAGCTGAGGATCTGCAGCATCGTCGCCGTGGAGTCTGCGATGTAAATCGGATCCGTGAACGAGTAGCGAGGGATGTTTACAATCCGTGCGTAAATATCAAATACTACCCTTGTTAACCACAGAAATATAAAACTACCGGTTATACTGAATAGTAAAACGACCGATTTCTTTCGGTTCTCCATCTCCGGGTCGTTGTCATTCTTTCCGTTGCTGCGGCCCCGGAACCCCATCCGGACTTTACTGGCGGACAAAATCCGTCTGACTGTCAGAGAATTGACCAATAATATCAGAACAAACGGGAGACAAGGCATGAAAATGCGATGTATCATCTCAAGTGCGGCCCACGAGGGGGACGTAGAGAAACTCTCTTTGGTGACACAGCCAAAGGAAACTCCATTAATTATCATCAAAGGCTACAATGTAAAGTAGAAAGGGACACTTTCAAAACAGCCCAGAACACTCACTGTCCCGATAACCACAGCCGCCGTTCTTTCGGTGCAATATTTTGTTTTCTGCTTTTCACAACAAATCTGTCACAGGTGAACGCGACTGTCAGCCAGACAGAGACCCCGGTGCTTCCTATGAGCAGGCAACGAACAACCCTGCAAACGGGAGTCCAATAGAGGAAGGAAGACCTAAAGTATATGAAAATAGTCCAGTTCAACAAAGGGTCAGAGATAACGACCAGGAGATCGGCCGCTGCCATTCCCAGCAGGTAGCGAGTGATGCATTTGGAGAGACCGCACTTTCCTCTGGACAGGATTACAATCGCCACCAGGTTAACTGCAAGAGGGAAGGAAGGAGGCAGAGACATTACTGACTAGTCAGGAAATTCGAGCCGCAGTGTGATAGAATCAGATTAGTTCTTGTGTTTTGTTATCTGCCTCAGAGGGTAGAAACCGGACCAAGGACATATGGAGCGACTGAGAGTGTGCATTATCGGGGTGACAGAGACTTCCTGCGAGTTCTGTTAAATCTGGGTGAATTACCAAAACTGACGAGAGATGAGCTGCTTAAATGCCACCTCGGCCGCAGTAAGGGATGGACATTAAATACCGGCATCACTGCCTCTGAGCCGCACAGGAATGAAATGAAATCCATATCGGCCGTTTCCGCTGCTCACATTTCTAAAATAAATGAACCACTTGCGTCGTTCAGTCACCCAGTCAGGCGATTCAAAGGGACCTAAAAGAAGGACGGCTGTTTCCCACGGATGCAGTGTAGCCCGGTGTCCTCGTTTTCAGACATTTCAATTCATGATTATTCATCCACATCAAGGCAGCGAGAGGATTTCAGTCAAAGGCAGCATTTCGGATCCAATATGGAGTGCTGTCCGCTACGAAACCAATGGGATTAATATTGTCAGCGCCTTCCGCCCATGACTGAAATGCGGGGACTGGACAGGTGGCTGTGGAAACAAGTAGCGAGAAAAACACTTCGGAACATAGGAGTTAACTATCAGTTTCTGCCGTTTGCAGGAGTAACAGCGGCTTACCGGGAATTCCAACGGCTGAAATAACCGGGTAGTAAATGTCTTCTATCCGCAAGATTACTGGATATCCCATTTGAGTGACGCAGTGACGGCTATTGCTCTGAATTCCACAGCTCGGCAAGGCACTCTGGGCTGACGTACTGCAACAGGCTCTGATTTATACAAGTGATCGATCTCCAGTGACAAGGTCCCACCTCTGACTATTGTTATTGAACAAACAAATTACATCACCGGCAGTGTCTCAGGTGCAAATGTTGTGGGCATGTAACACAAACGCAATAATACCATTGGCATTCCCTCAATCAGATCCCTCTGCGATCTCTCTGCAATCTGACTGAGGTAATGCCAATAGTATTAATGGTTACATTATGTTACATGCAATTCGACCAAAATGTGTAATGAGACCAGTAAGTGAGCAATAATCGGCTCTGTTTACAAGTTCCCACAATAGTGTTGGCAGCGGTCCCGGCTGATCCTATTTTCCTACATGAAACTTTCACTTCGGTTCTCTTTCCACGAGCAATCGGGAATCGGTGTGTCCGGCATTTTTGACATTTTTCACTGTCACACCTACTGTTTCATCTACAAATAGACCTGGTTTCCTCTCAGTGTGCTCTGGATCCAGGGGCACTCTCAGTCTCCTTCTCCAGACTTTCAGTTAATGTCATTCACTTTGCATTTTTTTTAATTCAGCAGCTCCACTTCGGCAACAAACCCACCCCACCTCATCCACTTATTGCTCCCGGATATAACACATCCCCGTTGTGTACACAGACACTCTGTCCAGTTCTCCATCAGCCCGGGGCGATATCGATGTTTACATCATTTTGATCATCATAATGTTTATCTCCGACACCTTCTCTAAGTCTAGAGGTGTCGACGGTTCAGTCCATCTGTTAAACTATATTTTCCACATACGTAGTTTCTCTGTGTGTGTGTGTGTGTGTGTGTGTGTGTGTGTGTGTGTGTGTGTGTGTGTGTGTGTATGCTGTAATACCTCTTATACATCTTATAATGTATGTGAATAAAACTACCTGTTCGTGCTGTGCTGTTGAATCCACCCGAGGAACAGTGAGATGCTGAAACACTGTGGCGTTCAATTAGCTGTAGGAGTACGTATAATGGGCTGATTAGGCTGTCATTCACTGCCCTTGGGTTACAAGCACAACCATCAACACAATTTCTCTCTGGTGTAAATACCGGCAGGATTTTAAAAAAACATGCATAGATTCCATTCCGATATGATCTCATGGTTTGTCATAAAAATACCCGTTTCTTTGGCATTTCCTTTAGAGTGCCCTTCGCAGGGTTGTCAAATAAAGCCTCGTCATCAAATAAAGCCATATTAAAAAGTATTATCAACATACACACACACACACACACACACACACACACACACACACACACACACACACACACACACACACACACACACACACACACACACACACACACACACACACACACACACACACACACACCACTCCCTGTCTCTCTCATAGACTGTGTCTATGCATTTCATGCCGGTTTCTCCTCCAGTATGAGCGTGTGGGTTTCATTCTATATCTGTCAGTCTCTGTTACAGTGTGAGAGTGTGGGTTTCATTCTGTATCTGTCAGTCTCTGTTACAGTGTGAGAGTGTGGGTTTCATTCTGTATCTGTCAGTCTCTGCTACAGTGTGAGAGTATGGGTTTCATTCTGTATCTGTCAGTCTCTGCTACAGTGTGAGAGTGTCGGTTTCATTCTGTATCTGTCAGGCTCTGCTACAGTGTGAGAGTGTGGGTTTCACTCTGTATCTGTCAGTCTCTGCTACAGTGTGAGAGTATGGGTTTCATTCTGTATCTGCCAGTCTCTGTTACAGTGTGAGAGTATGGGTTTCATTCTGTATCTGCCAGTCTCTGTTACAGTGTGAGAGTATGGGTTTCATTCTGTATCTGCCAGTCTCTGTTACAGTGTGAGAGTGTGGGTTTCATTCTGTATCTGTCAGTCTCTGTTACAGTGTCAGAGTGTAGGTTTCATTCTGTATCTGTCAGTCTCTGTTACAGTGTGAGAGTGTGGGTTTCATTCTGTATCTGCCAGTCTCTGTTACAGTGTGAGAGTGTGGGTTTCATTCTGTATCTGTCAGTCTCTGTTACAGTGTGAGAGTGTGGGTTTCATTCTGTATCTGTCAGTCTCTGTTACAGTGTGAGAGTGTGGGTTTCATTCTGTATCTGTCAGTCTCTGCTACAGTGTGAGAGTGTGGGTTTCATTCTGTATCTGCCAGTCTCTGTTACAGTGTGCGAGTGTGGGTTTCATTCTGTATCTGTCAGTCTCTGCTACAGTGTGAGAGTGTGGGTTTCATTCTTCATCTGCTAGTCTCTGTTACAGTGTGAGAGTGTGGGTTTCATTCTGTATCTGTCTGTCTCTGTTACAGTGTGAGAGTGTGGGTTTCATTCTGTATTTGTCAGTCTCTGATCGAGCGTTAAGTGTGTCGTCTCAGTCCTGTACCCGGAAGCCACCGATTCAGTGACAGCCGGTGTATTTTTTTCTCTTACTTTCTCAAATCCTGTAACTACTCTTAAAATAGTCGTTGTCTTCCCTGAGTTGGTTTATGTTATAATTGTGTGATGGAGAGATCATTGAGGAATAGTGTCGGTTGTTCGAACAGTACATTCCGGATAATAATCATAGGGTAAAGAGACCATTCGGCCCGGCATAATTCTGCATGTTATTTCTTACTCAACCAGATCCATCCAGTAGTACAGCACCTGGTCTGTAATTTTCTATGGTTTGGCAGCGCAACGACTTCAATGTTCAATGTAAATAAACACTTCAGATAAGTGCTTTTATTTAAATATTTAAGTGCGTAAGTAAATTCATGATTTGATAGAACTAAATCCGACAGAGGCAGAATGTTTCATGTTCCAGCACCATGTATATCAATAGATGTTCCTCAACAATTGTAAATTGCTTCCTTCAACGAGTATCTCTGCTCTCTTCAGTTTGCCGATTCTTTTATCCGTTCCTCAATGTGCACAACAGTGTGAGTTTATTCGAGTGATGTCCCACTCAAAAATAACGTAATATTCAATTTGATTTTATTTTTAAATGAGCTTCAGACTGGTCCATGTTTTATTGATTATATAGTGGACAGCCATGTTCTGTGTGGTACTGAGATAGCTTGTGAGTAGGAATGTGAGGGAAACTCAGGTTTCACATTTGAAATAATCTAATTTTCCATATTGCAGCCTGGGGCTGACTGATGAACTACTGAGAAACTGGCGTCACCGCTCAGGCAACAAACCCACCCCACCCCGCCCCACTATGTGCCACCAGATATAAAACATCCCCGCTGTGTACACAGACACTCTGTCCAGTTCTCCATCACACCTGGACGACATCAGTGTTTACGTCATTTAGATCAGCCTCCCCTGTATCATACATATTTTCGATACCTTGAGGTCCAGAACTGTCAATCGATCCCTGCATCTCTTAAACTATCTTCTCCATACCTGTGATGTGTATGTGTGTGTGTGTGTTTATTTGTTTGCTCCTGTATGCATATGTGTGTATGTGGGAGTGTGTATGTATCTATATATGTGTGAGTGTGTGCTGAAATACCTCTGATACATCCTATAATGTATATGAATTAGAAATTTCTGCTCGTGCTGTGGATTTTGAAACCATCAAAACCGCGGTTGAATCCACCTGAGGAACAGTTAGATGCTGAAACACTGTGGCGTTCAATTAGCTGTAGGAATATAATGAGATGATAAGGCTGCCATTCACTGCCCTGTGGATTACCAGCACAACCATCAGCACGTTTGACCCTGGTGATGTCAGGAACGGGGGCAGAATTGGACCCAAATGCAGGACGCAGACACTGAAGTACTAGGGGTAGGACAGGATGGGGATGCCATGGCACGTGAGGGGTAAGGCAGGAGGATCCCAGAGTTCGGACGTGGCAGGGCAGGAGGATTCCTCATGGCGGGCCGCAGGGATCCCGGGCAGGGCCGCCTCCCAGGCGGAAACACAGAGGCCTGGGCCAGTCGCGGACACCTGGGCAGGTGCGGGGCACAACCCTTAGGGAGCAATAGGTGGAAAGGGCAGACACCCCGCCGGCCAGCGGCAATCCGGCCGGAACTGCCCGACGGAGGTAACGGAGAGGCAGGGGCAGAGCCCCCGCCGGACAGCGGCAGACCGGCCGGATCTGCCCGACGGAGGCAAGGGATAAGAAGGAAACTGGGTCCAGGGTGAGCAGCAGGACTACCGTGATACAACGGTACATTGGGAAAAGCAACCGACAGAGTGGCAGCGTGAGCAATGAGAATACGGCAGAACAGCGGGACCAGCGCACAGGAGAGAAGCAGCGGAACAAGACCAACCGGATAGAGCATATACAGAACAGGCCGGCAACCAGGGCAAAGCAGGATTCCGAGCAGGGCGGCAACCAGGGCAGAACAGGATTCAGAGCGGGTTAAACTGGCTTCGGAGCAGGACGACCCCACAACTAGGATCAGTCCCCGAGCCTCGTAAAAACACCAACCCCCTAATAGGCAACAGGTGTACCTCCTTAAGCCAAGATGATTAAATGGCTCCGTGTGACAGGAGGGCTGGCTGCAAGGCCTGGAGTCCGGAGTCCGTGGACCGGAGCAAGACCCGGAAGGCGGGCTTCGGACCGGACCCCAACAGGTGTAAATACCGGCATGATATTTTCTGTTATTTATAGATTCAACTCGGTAAACAGATCTCTTCATCTCCTGCTTTTACATAAAATAGCTATGTATTTGGGATTACCTCCGCAGTGCATTGGTAGAAGTAAATGCAGGATCGCCAATTAAGGACACACATTAGGAAAATTCAACTTAGAAGCCATTATCACCACATTGTATAGCTGCACCATTACCTCCCGCTCTTAAACTCAATCTCACAATTGATGAAGGCCAATGCACCGTATGCCTTCTTAACCACAGAGTCAAACTGCGTAGCAGCTTTTAGTGTCGTATGGACTCGGACCCCAAGATCCCTCTAATCCTCCAAACTGCCAAGAGTCTTGTCATTAATACTATATTATGCTATGGTATTTGACCTACCAAAATGCATCCTATCAGTGTCCAGCTATAAACTCTGACAGCCCACCACACTATCCACTAAACCCTGAACCTTTGTGCCATCAGCAAATTTACTAACCTATCCCTCCACATCCTCATCCAGGTCATTAAAGAAAACACAAGGAATAGGAGTCCCATAACAGATCCCTGAGGCTCACCCCTGGTCCCCGGCCTCCATGCGGAATATGACCCGTCTACAATCACTCTTTGCCTTCAGTGGACAGCCAGTTCTGGTTCCACAAAGCCATGCCCACTTGGATCCCATGCCTCCTTTCTTCCTCAATAAGCCTTTCATGTAGCCTGGGTGTACATCCCGTCCGGTCCCGGAGACTTATCCAAATGGGTGCTTTCCAAAATCTCCGGCACATTCTCAAACTTCTCAGTCCACTGCAAGTCATCCCTACAATCGCCAGGATCCTTTTCCGTAGTGAATACTGAAGCAAATTATTCTTTAAGTACCTCCGTTATTTCCTCGGGTTCCATAAACACTTTTCCATTCTCACACTTGATTGGTCCTATTCGCTCACATCTTATCCTCTTGCTCTTCACATGCTTGTGGAATGCCTCGGGGTTTTCCTTAGTCCTGAATTATGTGTGTTTTTGTTTTCTTTAAGCGGGTTCTTTGCTTTGTGGCCGCCTGCAACAAGACGAACCTCAAGGCTGTCTACTGTATACATACTTTGATGGTAAATGTGCTGTGAACTATGAACAAGTCGGGAGCAATGTTAGGAAGGCGCGCTGGCCTTCATTTGTCTGGAATCGAGCTCAAACATGGTGAGAAAATGTTGCAGATCTGTAACGCACAGGTCAGACCACACTTGAAAAGTTGAGCTTAGGGAGACGGTGGAACCGTTAAAGGGGGTGAAGAGCAGATTTACCAGGATACCACCTGGACTACACACGCGGTGTTGTACAAATAATAAGTCGTTGTGATTGGAAAGCGCTGCCTGCTCCTGTGGTAGAGATGGGGGTCACCAGGTGTCTTCAAATGTAACTGCACACACAGATGACGGGCGATTCATGCGTAGATATCGAAACGATACAGGAAGCAAAGTTAACGAGACGGCTCATATAATAATCAGCGCAAAGCAGTTAAGGCCATAAGGACATTAAGAATAGGAGCAGAATTAGTCAAGTTAGTCTATCGAGTCTGCTCCGCCATTTAATCATGGCTGATCCAATTTGCCTTTCAGCCAAAATGCCTTGTTCTTTTTTTTCTCTCCATGACCTGCAGAATAAAGAATCTATCACTTTCCGTCTTAAATATACATAAAGACTTGGACTCTGCAGTTGCCCGTGGGAAGGAATTATAGGATTTAGCCCTCTCTGGCTGACGAAATTAGTTCTGTTCGCCGTTCTACAAGGACGTTCCTCTATTCTGAGGCAGCGTCCTCTGGTCCTAGACTCTCTCACCATAAAACATTATCCATCCCACATCTATTCTGTCAAGATCTTTCACCATTCGATATTTCCAATGACGTCACACCTCATTTTTCTGTTTTCCAGTGAATTCCGGGCCAGAGCCAAAAACCCTCTTCATGTGACAAGCCGTTAAATCCGGAAATCATTTTCGTAAACCAGGACTGAGCACTCCCTAGTTTCAGAATATCCTTTCTAAGCGGAGAGTCTCAAATCTGCTCACAACACTCAAAGTGCAGCCCTAACAGTGATTTATAAAGTCTCAACGTTATATTGAATCGGGCGAGTGACCACCTTCTATACTGTTCTCTGGGTTATTTCCGTGGTGGTCATGAGTACTGCCTTTCTAAAGAAAGACCCCTCCCTCTTTCACTCCTTTCCCCATTCGATATCAGATGATTCTCGCCCTTATCGCTCTGCTAAACCTGACTTGTGCTGATGCAATCAACGTTGACTTTTCCTGCCCAGGGGAAACTGCAGAACGACGCGCGAAACAGCACGGGTTCAAAATGCCGAAAGGCATCCTCCCGAGGATTCACAGATACTGGATCCCGAGGGAGCAGTGTGCGGTCAGTTAGATGACTGAGGGTGGGTCCAAATGCCGAAAGGCATCCTCCCGAGGATTCACAGATACTGGATCCCGAGGGAGCAGTGTGCGGTCAGTTAGATGACTGAGGGTGGGTCCAAATGCCGAAAGGCATCCTCCCGAGGATTCACAGATACTGGATCCCGAGGGAGCAGTGTGCGGTCAGTTAGATGACTGAGTGTAGGTCCAAATGCCGAAAGGCATCCTCCCGAGGATTCACAGATACTGGATCCCGAGGGATCAGTCTGCGGTCAGTTAGATGACTGAGGGTGGGTCCAAATGCCGAAAGGCAGCCTCCCGAGGATTCACAGATACTGGATCCCGAGGGAGCAGTGTGCGGTCAGTTAGATGACTGAGGGTGGGTCAGAATGCCGAAAGGCATCCTCCCGAGGATTCACAGATACTGGATCCCGAGGGAGCAGTGTGCGGTCAGTTAGATGACTGAGTGTGGGTCCAAATGCTGAAAGGCATCCTCCCGAGGATTCACAGATACTGGATCCCGAGGGAGCAGTGTGCGGTCAGTTAGATGACTGAGTGTGGATCCAAATGCCGAAAGGCATCCTCCCGAGGATTCACAGATACTGGATCCCGAGGGAGCAGTGTGCGGTCAGTTAGATGACTGAGGGCGGGTCAGAATGCCGAAAGGCATCCTCCCGAGGATTCACAATACTGGATCCCGAGGGAGCAGTGTGAGGTCAGTTAGATGGCTGGGGGTGCGGGGGTGCTCTGGGTTGCTGTTCGTGTGGATGTTTCTGGTGGGTGGTGGGGTTCTGTGGTGGTTGAACAATGGGCGTCTGCTGAGCGTGAGGAGTCAGATGGGTGCTGTGGGAGTGGCTGATGTGCAGTTATGTGCCCGCAGAATCAAGATTAGATACACGGATCTTGTTTTGCTGGTCAAGCCAGTGCGGGAGCGGAGATGCAGGCGCGGTGCTTGTGGGGGAGAAGGTAAATGAGGACGGCTTTAGGGTCTGACGGGTGAGATATGGGGGCTGGCTGTGTGTTCAATAGAGGACTGTGGTCAGTGTCAAATGCCTGGGAGCTGTGGGGTCTGCTGGGGAGGAATAGTCGCAATGTGAGCTGATGGGGAGGAGTGGAGTCAGCAAGAATATGGGCGGTATGTGGTCATTGGAAAACGAGGAGTCAGAGGAAACTTATGTAGTGGGGGTTATGACCATTCGGGCCGTATCGGTGGTTGACATTGAGTAGGGGCTGCTGGAGAGGGCTGTGATCACTGGGGACGTGGAAATATCTGACGGCAGTGGGAAATGGCGAAGGTGTTGTAATGTCAGTTGTAACGCGGAGGAAGGATGACGTCACAGGGAACTGGTAGGTGTGTCGGGTCATTCGGACTTGGGCCGTAAGTAGAAACAACCGGGTTTGTGTGGACCCATCCGGGACGTAGAAGGGTGCGGCGTCACCTGGGACTGGTGGGGGAGTTGTGGTGTTAATCGGAACGTGAACGAGGTGTGCGGTCAGTGGGATGTGTTGAGTTTTTGGTTACCGGGGACGTGGAGCGATGTGGGGTCATTGGGACCTGCTGGGCGGATCTGCCTTTCTTTGGAGCGTGGAGAAAGTATGCTGTCAGAGATAATCTACCGGGAGGAGGGTAACCAGTCGAGGTTGTTGGAGCGATGAGGGGTCAGTGGGAACTTCGGGAATGAGTGGGGTCTTTGGGAACTGCTGGGCGGATCAGCTGTTCTTTGGAGCGTGGAGAAAGTATGCTGTCAGAGGTAATCTACCAGGAGGGGGGTAATCATTCGAGGTTGTTGGAGCGGTGTGGGGTCATTGGGAACTTCGGGAATGAGTGGGGTCAGTGGGTAATCGCAGGTAGGAACAGAGACTGTGTTCTGGTGCGGAGGTAATGGGCTGAAAGGAGATGTTGCTAATGCGCTCGGGCAGAGGAAGCTGGTGCGGAGGTGCGGGCTATGGAGGCTGGCTGAGAGTTAGAGGCCGTGGACGCTGGTGTTGTGGTGGAGGCCGTGGTGACTGGTGGGGAGGTGGAGACCGTGAATGCTGCTGAAAGCCTTGGAGGCCGTGGAGGCTGGTGTAGAGTTGGAGTCAGTGAGGATGGTAGGACCGCGTGACGATTAAAGGGAAATCGATCGGAATGTGTGTGCGCGGTTAGTGGAGACGTTGCTCGAGAGTTGCTCAACGTAGGGACTGTTGAGAGATGGCGGAGTCAGAGATTAATAGGGCGGCGGGGCCACAGGAGTGCATCTTGTTGGGATGTGATGAGACCACTGGGAAAAGCTGATGGGAAGGATCAAAGTCATTGCCATGTGTCGATCGCGAAAGGGCGGGTTCAGAAGGAGGGCTCAGGGAGGCGGTGTCTGGTCTTGCAGTGTGTGTAAAACGTGTGGGGGTGTCCGTGATTTCAATGCGACGGGCCTGTGCTGATGGAGTTGACTCAGTGGGTTTTCGTGTGGGAGGTCTGGGCTCAGGAGGAGTGGTTGTTAAGGAGACGTGTGGTCATTGGGAACTGGTGGAAATAGGGTGTGTTTAATGAGACAGCATGGTGAGGGAATGGTCAGTGTTGGAGAGATGGGGGTCAATAGGTACAGCTCGTACGGAAGGCGCTGGGTGACAGGAAGGGGCTAAAGGCGGAGTTGTGGTGTCTGTGGACGCTAAGAGATGCCGAAATTCGGCCCCAGTAGGTACTGGGAGACACGCGTAGTCAGTGTGGGAGTGTCGTGCACAAGGCGTGTTTTATTATTGGGAGTCACAGTCTTTAGTATTTAATTTAATCTGCCATATTTTCCGATATTATTTCAACCTTCCTGTATATCACGGTTATGATCCCCCAAAGTTCTTCCGCTCCTGGTTCATGTTTATGAAAAACAAAATGCTCTTGCTCCTGACATCTGAGGAAGTTCAGTGTAAATGTTTCACCAGTCCGGAGAAACAGCGACATCTTGTGGTTTGACTTTGTTTCTGTGGAGCCGCAGTTCATGTAAATGCGCGGCATCAACTCGTTATGGCGATCTAATTATCGACAGGGAAACATCGAGCTTTGAAAAAATGAATGATGAAGTTCACATCACACAGAATCACACAGGAATATTTAATTAACTTGTTTCCGGAATCTTGGTTAAAAAATGGAGAATTATTAATTATATATTCAGTCCCACAGTAACGTCAGATAGAACTCATGAGTTTTGATTTTGGATTTACAGTTTAAACTCTATAAAACAAGTCTGGATGACTTAACAAACATGTGGTATGTCGTTGAAACAGAACACACCATTCAAGCCCTTGCCATTCCGCTCAACTATTCCATTACGAGGGATTTATTATCCTTTTCAAATCTATTCTCCTGCCTTCTCCCGAAAACATTTGACGCCCTGATTAACCAAAAAGCTACAAATCTCCGGCTTAAATGTACCTAATGACATGACCTGGAGAGCCGGCTGTGCCAATGAATTCCGCCCCCTGGCGAAATGAAACATTAAATCTTCACCTGTGTTCCAAATGAAGGACCCTCAATCTGAAGCCGTGAGGACCCGTCGTAGGCTGCTCACTGTTGGAAAATCTCTGTCCATATCTACTGTGTTAGGGCATTGCAGCATTCCAAAGGTTTCAACCAAATCCCCGCTCGTTCTGCTGAACTCCAGCGGGTACAGACCCAGAGATATCAATTCCCAGTGATTGCTCACAACCCGGCACCTTGCCACACCGGACGCAGCAAACAGCTCACAGTTCCGTTCCATCACCGCACAGCATTCTACGAAAATGAGTGAAAAACCGGAATGTACGAAACAGGAAGTCACTGGCGCTGTGAAGCATTTCGCAAACTGCTGCATTATCATGCCGTGACACCAGCAACATGGAGATTACATGGAGTGACCGCCATAATAATGGCTCGAACTCAGTGTGGGAATGGTGAAGATATATGTGGATCGTATTAAACGTAAAGTCCTTTAACTTGCTTCTAATATTCTGATGTTGGGCATCATTACTGTAAAGGGCCAGAGTTGTAAAAGTGCTATAGAAAGGTCAACTTGTATTTATTGTATAAAATACCGTCAGGTCAATGTAAAATGTGTACCGACATGGTGTCAAATTATAGACAAGTAGGGCCGAGCAAAATTATATCTGATCCGTACGCTGAGGCTCCGGCGTTTGCTGAAACTAGATATCTTCAGCCAGACAGAAAAATAGAGACAATACGTCTCCCAGCAACGTGCTGAGATAGTCGGCAAAGCAGAAATTTAACTGAAGGGAAATCTCCAAACTTGAGAGAAAAAGAATGGCTGTAGGGATTTGCAGACTCGGCCAGGTCACTCCAAAGGTTTAGATAATGGGCACTTCCACAATGGATCTGTGTGTTTGTAATAACGGATGTTAGGGTGATTTAATGTGCAAGGTAAAATACATTTTACAGAAGAGAAATTACCCGAGCAATCTAATATATAATAGAAAAATAAATATTTTTCTTCTGAAATAACGGAAAGACGGAACAGCTGGGAGAAGTAACCATTTCCGGGAGTTCAATTCATCAGTATGCTTGTAGAGCGGGTCTGATTATATTTCGGAATTGATTAATTATTTGACCCTTTCAGCTGAGCGGTACAGGCTTCTAAAACATTTCAAAACTAAGACAGCTGGGGAGAGCAGAAGAACTTTCACCTGCTCTCTGAATTTTGTCTGGGTCACACCGTAGATAAATGTATTCGTGCAGCTGCTGAAATTCTGAATCACAGAACCCCAAAACTGTGCCTGAAAAAGCCGAATAGACATTTCCAGGTCTGTGTGGAGGCATCGCATGAGAATGAAGACCAGAGTAGTTGTCGCCCAACAGAGAAGGAAACTCGCCGACAGGCTGAAGAGCAGAATGATGGATTGTCTCCGACTCTCCATCTCCAGATCTCGCTGTTTCCCGCAATTTCCCCGCCCCTTCAGCCCCCTGCGGACTCTGCTCGCCGCCAGTATCTGTCTGACGGTCAGAGCATTGAGGGTCAAAATGAGGAAGAAAGGAAGTAGCGGATTCAACAGACGGTCCACCCAATAAAACCCCTCAAACGATGGCGAGAAAGGCACTACGGGTCTACTGAAACAAATCCAATTACCCCTCACTAACAACTCTATTCTTTCCATATACATGAAATAAAATGGTATGTTTTTAAAAAAGAAACCGAGAGATAGTGTGCCCATCACCATACCCGCAATTCTGGGGGTGCAGTATTTTGCTTTAAAAGTAGGCGAGCAAATGACCACAAAGCGATCGAAAGTGAAAGCGACAGTAAACCACACGGAACAGTCAACGGCCACGTGACACAGGACGTAGTGGACAAGGCAGAACGGAGCGTTGTCAAGGACTCCGTAATTAAATCTGTATGCTCGACGCATCTGGTAGAACAGGACTTCGATAATCACCACCATTAGATCCGCCGCAGCCATCGCCACCAGGTACCGCGTGACGCATTTGGAGAGACCGCATTTTCCTCGACAGAGAATGATGATTGCCACAAGGTTAACTGCAGTGAGACAAAAACGACCAAAAATAAGATTTTTTTTTTAAATCCAACACATTTTGCGTGGAAATACAGCCATGATCTGTTCGCTTGAAGTAAAGTCCGTTGTTCATCTCTGCTGGACATTATCAGTGGAAGTAAAGAATACCTGTGTTTTTGCGGTTTGTTTGAAAGCCTGACCGCAGCACAAAGCGCTTTACAGGAGCACCTGCTGCTTTGTCTCCTCACGTTCACCGATGCAGCAGCGATGAGTAGAGTCCAAGAATGATAGATCACAGAAACGATCCCTTCGGCCCATATCTCCATGCCGACCGGCACGGCCATCTGAGCTGATCGCGTTCTTTCGCTTTCAGATCACATCTCTCTAAGGCTTTCGCATTTCTCAAACTGTCCAGGTGTATTTTAAATATTGTTAACGACTCTGTATCGTCCATTTCCATTCTCAGGCTCTTCAACATCAGAGTAACTTCTGTGTGAGAAAACGTCTCTCGGAATCCAGCTACATTTCTGCCCTCTGATCTTCAGTCTACCCTCTTTTGTTCACGATTACCCAAACACACGGAGATGAATGACTGTATCTATACATTATCGTGGCTTTATGCACCTCTATTCAGCCATCCGCGAAATGCCTGCCTCAAGGAATAAAATGCCACTCGGCCGAACCTCTCCCTGTAACTCAAGCCCTGGAGTTCCGGCAGCATCTTTGTAAATACTGTCTGCACTCCTTTCAGCGTACATCTGCCTTTCCTATAACAGGGCGACCAGAACTGTTCACAGAACTCCAAGCGCAGTATCTCCAAGGAGAGGGGTAGTGTAATTGAAGTGCACATCTACGCTTCTTTCCGAAAGTCTGAGTTATTATTCGATTGCAAGGTCAGATTCTGAAAACAAGATCTCGCACCCCAGCAACCTTCTATCTATTTTCTTTTACTGATTCGGGGACAAACCATTGCTCTGACCAGAACATTTTTACACGGTTTGGAAAGTGCACGGCACTTTAAATGTTTTTTTTTTATATATGTAATATCCATGTCAAACAATGGTAAAACACAACACAACACAGGTAAATGCTGTCAGGCCGTCACCTCTGACAGGGGGTATGCCAAAGTGAAATGTTTTGACTGAACGGCGTTGGTGGTTTCTGTCTTTATTGTGACCATTTTTGACAGTGTTGCAACCTGAAATAATGACAACGCAAATAGGTTGAAGCTCAAAAATGTTCCAATGTAAATGTGGTACGTTTAGTATTTAGCACATTTATGGATTATATTGAGTAATATAGTTAATTTCACGGCATTTCATAATTATGTTAACAATGATTTCAAAAACAAATATTTACGGAGTGACCCATTTCAGTTCTGGCGCAGCTGCGTACCCGCGCATCTGCGAAGGAACAGTGCTGACACAAAGAAACATAGATCAGAATTTGTGAATTGAACAGTGCTGGGAGGGGGAAAATAGAAGGGGAAAAGATTAGTTTCCCTGTCAGAAAGAGGGAAGAGAATTTTTTGGTGGAAATTGGTAAATTTCCAGTTGGGCGCTAGACGCTGGAAGATGCGTGCGGGAGTGTTTGAGGAGCGACAAGAGTCTCTGGATCACAGCCGTGGCGGCGCATCGTTTATGGTGAAATGGAACCCTACTGCACGGCCGCGCCATTGGAATCCCTGTCTTTAGACGAGTCTCTTTCACCCTTCCCTAACAAGCCGGCCTCGGTGACGAAGCACACGACACTACTAAGTTGCTGTAAAGTCTCATTTGTTTCACAAATGTCCTTTAGGGATGGAGAATATTCGGCTTTATCTGGATCTTATGTGACTGTAGACCCAAGAATCCTGTGGATTGTTACATTAATCCTCAGATTGGGAAAACTAGAGAGCCGGTAATAATATCAGAATTCCCTGTGATGCTCACTTCCCGTGAGTCCGAACAGGAAAAGGGAACAGAATTTCACAAGTTGAAATCAAAGCTATTCACTGTGAGTTTAAAGGCCAATCTACTGCTCACGTGACTTGGTTGGCAGGAATGCGGTCCGCTCATGACGGGAGGTTTCGATAGACATGGATTGTGTGTGCTACGTCCGTGCAGGTCGAGTTCTCACGACACAGCTGAGAAGACTTCAGGCAGTTCCAGTGACAATTTTGCATGAACCAGGTTAAAATATTAACAGGGCAGGAGATTGAGAGGAACGAGAAGGCATATTTGGGATGTTTAATAAACACCGATTAAAATCACATCAGCTGTAGCTGAGAGCGGCGGGAGGTCTCTGTTTCAGTATAAGTAATCGAAAGGCACTTACCCGGGATGCCGACAATTACAATCACTGTGTAATAAATAGCACTCTCTTCAAGCATTGTTAATCCAAGGCTGTTAGTATTTACAGTTCTGTTTGGAATGTTCCCAATTTCTAAATGTCATAAAAGTTGTAAATAGCCAGTAAATGAACTCAAGCAGTTATAACAAAGCCCAGAGAGCAAATTTCTTTCGCGCCTACTGGGTAAAACTCTTCACGGATCACACGTTGTTGAGAGTCCACCGCGTCTGGATGTTTCCGTCCTCAATGTAGCTGAAGCACAGAATGACATTCTTTTATAGACTAATCGGTCACCAGCAATGATAACAATTTGTACATTGACGGGTGCTGATTACTGCTAATTAGCAATTATTTCTCTGATTTAGCGAACCCTAATGCCACTGGGGAAATAACAAGCCTTATTTCATTGAACTGAACGCAACACCAGTCATGGAGCCTCAAGAGACGGCCGATGCTGGGATCGC
Organism: Hemitrygon akajei; assembly: GCF_048418815.1. NCBI lineage: Eukaryota > Metazoa > Chordata > Chondrichthyes > Myliobatiformes > Dasyatidae > Hemitrygon > Hemitrygon akajei. The sequence continues at coordinate 520,619 of NW_027331994.1, read as the reverse complement.
AACACCAGATGCGATGTTGTCAAACTACTCCGTGTCCACCTCATCAGCGCTGATTCCACTCTCACATTGCGAGTGGAGTCTCTGCCGTGTTACTTCCCTGTGATGACGCACCATTCATGTGATTCACTGTTACTTTGCTCCGGTGATTTTTTTTTCTGAATATGATACATTAACTTTTTTTTTGGCGTAAACCCTCACTGTTTGCACTGTTACCGGAGTCAGTCGCTAACACAGATGTTGGAGAGTATGCGGCGCGAAATGCAAACCAATGACCACAGCATTACAGACATTATCCGCTGCTGTACCAGACAGAGAAAAACAGAAAATATTGCATCAACACCGGTTGATATTAGAGTCACCAGGTGATTTTCGAAGTTGTATTTCAGAAATAATTTGATTGACAGACAGACATACTTTATTGATACCGATGGAAATTGGGTTTCGTTACAGCCGCACCAACTAAGAATAACGAAGAAATATAGCAATATAAAATCATAAATAATTAAATAATAATTTAATAATAATAAGTTAATCACACCAAGTGGAAATAAAGTCCAGGACCAGCCTATTGGCTCAGCGTGTCTGACACTCCGAGAGTGGAGCTGTAAACTTTGATGGCCACAGATAGAAATGACTTCCTATGACGCTCAGTGTTACATCTCGGTGGAATGAGTCTCTGGCTGAATGTACTCCTGTGCCTAACCAGTACATTATGGAGTGGATGGGAGACAGTGTCCAAGATGTCATGCACCTCGGACAGCATCCTCTTTTCAGACACCACCGTCAGACAGTCCAGTTCCACCCCCACAACATCACTGTCCTTACGAATAAGTTTGTTGATTCTGCTGGTGTCTGCTACCCTCAGCCTGCTGTCCCAGCACACAACAGCAAACATGATAGCACTGGCCACCACAGACTTGTAGAACATCCTCAGCATCGTCCGGCAGATGTTAAAGGACCTCAGTCTCCTCAGGAAATAGAGTCGGCTCCGACCCTTCTTGTAGACAACCTCAGTGTTCAGTTCTTTGATTCAGGGAAAAAGTGCGTATTAAGCTGTTAAAATTACCTATGTAAGTGTGTACCTCTTATATATCTTATATCGTATCTGTATAAAATTTCCTACTCGTGCTGTGGATTTTGAAAGGGTAAAGTGACGGACAAAGCCGATGTAGAATCCACCTGAGGAACAGTGAGATGCTGAAACACTGTTTCCTTCAGTTCGCTGTAGCAATACAATGCGCTGATAAGGCTGCCATCCACTGCCCTGTGGGTTCTGAAACGGTAAAGTGACGGACAAAGCCGATGTAGAATCCACCTGAGGAACAGTGAGATGCTGAAACACTGTT
>NW_027331994.1:449273-514273 GCF_048418815.1 Hemitrygon akajei | reverse complement strand
GATGCAGTAGGTTTCAAGCCGAAAATGAAGTGAAGGTTGAATTGGAATTCACATAAAATACAGAGGAGAGACAGAGAACGGCAGCAGTGCAGAGACAATCAACAAACAGGAGAGATTCCATCGCATAATATGTGTGTTCTATTGTCTACCTGCTTGTCGCCGCTATGGTGTAAAGAGGGGTGGTTCATTCTGTACCCACAAGTCTCCAGTGCGATGTGAGAGTGGGGAGCGTGTTCATTTTGTAGAAATCAGTCCCTGGTACATACTCAGTGTGTGGGCTTCTGTAGGTGTCACTCTCGGGTTCAGTGTGAGAGTGTGGGTTTCATTCTGTATCTGTCAGTCTCTGTAACACTGTGAGAGTATGGGTTTCATTCTGTATCTGTCAGTCTCTGCTACAGTGTGAGAGTGTGGGTTTCATTCTGTATCTGTCAGTCTCTGCTACAGTGTGAGAGTGTCGGTTTCATTCTGTACCTGTCAGTCTCTGTTACAGTGTGAGAGTGTGGGTTTCATTCTGTGTCTGTCAGTCTCTGCTACAGTGTGAGAGTATGGATTTCATTCTGTATCCGTCAGTCTCTGTTCGAGTATTTCGTGCGTCGGCTCAGTCCTGCACCTGTGAGACTCTGATTCAGTGTGAGCGGGTCTATTTATCCTCCTTCTTTCTCGCTGTTTCTCAAATTCAGAAAATACTCTTAAAATAGATATTGTATTCCTAGAGCTATTTTTAGAACAAGAGTCTCCTGCATTTGGTTTATGTTAAAATTGTGAGAGAGGGAATGCACTGACGAACGATCACGGCTGTATGCAGCAGGACATCCTGTGTAACAGAGTCATACGGCAAACAGACCGTTCGTCCCGGCATTATTCTGCTTGCGATTCTTGCTAAAACCCATAGAACCAATTGAACAGCAGCCGATCCGTAAAATTTCTGTGGTTTGACAAAACAATCTCTGAAATGTTGAATGAAAATAAGGAAAATAAATATTTTAATTAATTTAATCAAACAAGTGCATAACTAACTTAATACACTGATCGAAATAAAACCCATAGAGTCATCGAGTTTTTTGTTAGAGCAGGATTTATGAGGGCTGATTCATAAGTTCGTGGCTAAGGTAGAAGGAGTGAACTTTAGAAAACCAAACACGTTTATTTTTCAACATGGACCCCTCCTACATTTACACACTTAGTCCAGCGGTCGTGAAGCGTACGGATTCCTTCTTTGTAGAAGTCGCCGTCCTGGACCTCCAGAAGTGGTCCACAGCAGGGGTGATTGATAAGTTCGAAGGAGATGAATTATACAGTTCTGGTTACATGCACGTGCATTTCAGCTCGTTGAGTGATTATGCAGAAAGTTTGAAGTTAATAACTCATCATAACTCATTGAAAAATAAATGCACCAGGTTTCTAAAGTTGACACCTTCTACCTCAGGCCACGAACTTATCAATCACCCCCGCTATAGACATTTCTCTCACAGTTCTAAATTGCTCCTTCGCCGTGTATTCGCAACTCTTATGTTTGCCGATTCTGTCACATATTCCTCAATGTGCACCTGACCATGAATTATCCAGAGTTATTTCCCACTCATAAATAATATAATATTCATTTCGATGTTCTAATGACAACTTCAGACTGCTCTGCAATATGCCATGCATTTTTCATTGATAAAATTGTGACAGCTTTGTTCCGTGCAGCACTGAAAGCGTTTGTGAGTGGGAATGCGAGGGGAGATCAAGTTTCACATTTGGAATCATCCAAAGTTGCTCACTGCAGCACGCGGTTGATAGAAGAATCCTGAGAATTTGGCGTCACTGATTACGTCACTGCACAGCCGGGAATGTTTCCCCCGTCAGGGACATGATGCGCGGAAGAGTTACTCCTGTGTTGCAGGAAACAGTGTCCTATATTACACCCATCAGTGCAGAAGAACGAGATGAATGGGGGTGAATGGACAGAAGATGATGAACAGACTGATATCACAATGTGAACACATCACCTGGACATGTTGGGATCACGGAACAGCAGAGAACAGGAACAAGCCCTGTGACTCAATATTCCTGCGCTGAACAAGATACCGAATGAGATTAAACGCTGTTGACTGTACATGACCCATCTCCATTCATTCACTGCATGCTCATGTGCTACGCCAACAACGTAATAAACAACAATAAACAACAATGTATTACCGACTGCCACACTTGACAGATTTTCCAGGCACCCACCATAATCTGTGAAACAAACAAACTTGCCCCGCGCATCTCCTCTAAGCTACTCTCCTCTCGCGTTAAATACAGACCATCGCCCACTTGATATTTCCACCTTGGTGTGGAAGAACTTAAGACTCTTTGGATATGCAGGGGTTAACCTATTCGCTTATGAATGCTCTTAAAATTTAGCTGAGCTCTGAGTTGCAAGTCTTAGAATCCAGTCCTTGCTAAAGTGTAAACAAGAATGCTATGGCACCATATTGACGTCATGCTCTTGTTTGTTGAAAATTAGTCCGAAGTTCAAAGTCACGTTGTTTGTTACGGTCTAGTACTAAGTTCACAGTCAAGCAATGTTATTCGTAAGTGTTGTTAGTCACCTACGCTGTGTCTATATAATGAACTGGGTCTGCCAGAGAAGCAGAGCCCCTAAGCACCGATTTTAGGTGGAAGGAGGCTCTCCATCATATCATGCAATAAAGACCTTCAGTCTGAAACAATTCTCTGAGTCGGCCGGATTTATTCTATTTGCTGCTTCTGAGATTTTTCCGCAACATTTGGCCACAACAATTCACCTTCCAGGCCTCTCATAACTCTACCAGGTTCTGCCAGATCTCCCCCCAGCCTCTGTGTCCTGGAAGGGGAGGTCGAGGGACCATCCAACAGTCCTCTCGTTGACGGACCGGAAGTGGAAGGAGTGAGCAGTTTCAATTTCATTGGTGTTAACCTCTCTGAGGATCCATCCGGGCCCAATATATTGATGCAGTCTCAAAGAGAGCATGACGGCGGCTATAGGTCATTCAGAGTTTGAGAGGAATCAGTATGTCACGCAGGACTCTCACACGTTTCGACAGACGTACCGTGGAGAGCATTCTGACTGAAAGTATCACCGTTCGCCATGGAGCGGCCGCTGCACAGGATCAGATCCGTCTGCTGAAAATGTTTTCTCGCAAGGCTGCATCATAGGCGCCAGCCTCCCAAGCACCCAAGACACCTTCAAAAGGCGATGCCTCAAAAAGCAGTATCCATCAGTAAAGAGTTCTCCCCACTCCCCTCGCTCGCCCAGAGGGCACAGGGACCCGACCACACACACTCAGGAGCAGCTTCCTCCATCCGCAATCAGATTTCAGAACAGAGATCGATTCGGTGACGAAATCTTCCTCTGTATTTTTGTCTTTTGTTCTGCACGGTATATTTGATTTATTTCTGTACATACTGTAGTTATTGTAATTTATAGCTGTGTTATTCTGTAATGGAATTCACGGTTACCGCATGACGACAAAAGCACGTGACACGCATCCGGGTCCTGTCTGACTGCAGCTGTGACAGACAGAATGTCCTAAATGACGGGACCTTTGATGGCGACGTCACATTCTTGAGGAGGCACCTCCTGTAGATACTGCTCACTCCGAGAAGCGATGTGCTTGTGATGAGCTGGACAGCTTCACTACTTCGTTGAGAGAGTGGGGAGTGAGGGACATCGGACACTTCGAAGCCCAGAGGCAGAAGCAGGAAGATGTTGGAGCAGGGCTGGGCACAGCTGGACTGTGGCTCCCAATTCTGGTTCCGGCAATTTAGGATGGATGTGGACGTCTCCGTCATGTAGCCGAGAATATTCCTGGGAATAGTTCCACCGGTAAGGAAACTCAGACGCAGGTAAGACCGGAAAAGCTGTTATTACTCGTCCTGGAGCAGAGAAGCCGAAGAAGTGTACAAAGGCTGTGGTAAATCTAGTCAAGAAGAAAGGAAGAGCTTACGAAAGGTTCAAAAAGCTAGGTAATGATAGAGAGCTGGAAGATTACAACGTTAGCAGGAAGGAGCTCAAGAAAGAAATTAGGAGAGCCGGAAGGGGCCATGAGAAGGCCTTGGTGGACAGGATTAAGGAAAACCCCAAGACATTCTGCAAGTATGTGAAGAGAAAGAGGATAAGAAATGAGAGAATAGAACCAATCAAGCGTGACAGTGGAAAAGAGTATATGGAACCGGGGGAGATAGGGGAGGTACTTAATGAGTACGTTGCTTCAGTATTCACTACGGAGAAAGGATCTTGAGGATTGTAGAGATAAGCAACAGCGGACTGAAAAGCCTGAGTGTGTAAATATTAAGGAAAAAGATGTGCTGGAGCATTTGGAAAGCATCAAGTTGGATAAGTCAGCTGGACTTGTTCAAAGCATACAACAGCAACTTTCCCGAAATCATCCAACGCTACATCGACGATTGAATAGTTGCTGCTCTCCGCACTCGTGCTGAGCTCGTCCATTTATTCAACTTTGCCTCCGACTTCACCCTGCCCTCAAATTTACCTGCTCCATTTCCGACTCCTCTCTTCCCTTTCTCCATCTCTGCCTCCATCTCCGGAGACAGTCTATCCACTGGTATATTTAATAAACCTACTACCTCACAGCAGTCCGGACGGTTCCTCTTTCCACCCTGTCATTTGTAAACAAAGCCACCCCTTCTTTCAACTCCTCCGACCCCTCTGTATCTGCTCTCAGGCTGAGGCTTTTCATTCCAGAGCAACTGAGATGTCCTCCTTCTTCAAAGAAAGGGGCTTCCTCTCCCCCAACATGAACGCTGCCTTACCAGCATCTCTTCCATTTCACACACATCTGCCCTTACACCATCCTCCCGCCGCCCCATCACGGATAGTGTTCCTCTTGTCCTCACTTACCACACCACAATGCACATTCTGCCCTTACACCATCCTCCCGCCGCCCCATCATGGATAGAGTTCCTCTTGTCCTCACTTACCACACCACAATGCATATTCTGCCCTTACACCATCCTCCCGCCGCCCCATCATGGATAGAGTTCCTCTTGTCCTCACTTACCGCACCACAATGCACATTCTGCACATAATTACACATAACTTCCACCACCTCCAATGGGATCCCACCACCGAGCAGATTTTCCCATCCACATACAACTCCCGAACATTTCTGCTTTCTGCAGGGATGACTCCCTATGTGACTCCCTTGTCCCTCACCACTGATCTTCCTCCTGGCACTTATCATTACAACTGGAACAAGCGCAACATCTGCCCTTACAACCCCCTCCCTCAGGCCCCAAACAGTCCTTCCAGGTGTGGCGACACTTCACCTGCGAGTCTGTTGGGGTCATCATGTCTCCCTTTCACAACTCCTTACCTGATTATCTCCACAACTTATATATAAATAACAATACTTCATTTACTGAATTAATGGAAAGGCTGAACTGCTGGGAACAACAACGTTTTCAGGAAGTTCAATTTATTCATGCGCTTGTAGAGCAGGTGTGGATTTATTTTCGGAATGTCAAAATTACTTGACCCTTTCGACCGAGCGGTAGAGACTTCTAAAATGTTTCAAAACAAAAGTAGCGGGGGAGATCAAAATAACTTCCTACTGTTCTCTGAATCGGGTCTGGGTCACTCCGTAGATAAATGTATTCGTGCAGCTGCTGAAATTCTGAATCATAGAACCCCAGAACTGTGCCTGAAAAAGCCGAATGGACATTTCCAGGTCTGTGTAGAGGCATCGCAGGAGAATGAAGACCAGAGTGGTTGTCTCCGACTCTCCATCTCCAGATCTCGCTGTTTCCCGCAATTTCCCCGTCCCTTCAGCCCCCTGCGGACTCTGCTCGCCGCCAGTATCTGTCTGACGGTCAGAGCATTGAGGGTCAAAATGAGGAAGAAAGGAAGTAGCGGATTCAACAGACGGTCCACCCAATAAAACCCCTCAAACGGTCCCGAGAAAGGCACTACGGGTCTACTGAAACAAATCCAATTACTCCTCACCAACAACGCTATTCTTTCCATATACATGAAATAAAATGGTATGTTTTTAAAAAAAAGAAACCGAGCGATAATGCGCCCATCACCATACCCGCAATTCTGGGGGTGCAGTATTTTGCTTTAAAAGTAGGCGAGCAAATGACCACAAAGCGATCGAAAGTGAAAGGACAGTAAACCACACGGAACAGTCAACGGCCACGTGACACAGGACGTCGTGGACAAGGCAGAATGGAGCGTTGTACAGGACTCCGTAATGAAATCCGTATGCTCGACCCAGATGGTAGAACAGGACTTCGATAATCACCACCATTCGATCCGCCGCAGCCATCGCCACCAGGTACCGCGTGACACATTTGGAGAGACCGCAGTTTCCTCGGCAGAGAATGATGATCGCTACAAGGTTAACTGCAGTGAGACAAAAAGGACCAAAATTAAGAATTTAACAAAACCAAACTCATTTTGCGTGGAGATACAGCCATGATCTGTTCGCTTGAAGTAAAATCCGTTGTTCATCTCTGCTGGACATTATCAGTGGAAGTAAAGAATACCTGTGTTTTTGCGGTTTGTTTGAAAGCCTGACCGCAGCACAAAGCGCTTTACAGGAGCACCTGCTGCTTTGTCTCCTCACGTTCACCGATGCAGCAGCGATGAGTAGAGTCCAAGAATGATAGATCTCAGAAACGATCCCTTCGGCCCATATCTCCATGCCGACCGCAAGGCCATCTGAGCTGCTCGCGTTCGTTCGCTTTTGGATCACATCTCTCTAAGGCTTTCACATTTGTCAAATTGCCCAGGTGTATTTTAAATATTGTTAATGACTCTCTATCGCCCATTTCCTTTGTCAGGCTGTTCAATACACAGAACAACTTCTATGTGAGAAAACGTCGCTCGGAATCCAACTACTATTCTGCCCTCTGATCTTAAATATACCCCCTTTTGTTCGCGATCACCCAACCACACGGAGATGAATGACTGTATCTATACATTATCATAGCTTTATGCATCTTTATTGAGCCATCCGCGAATTGCCTGCCTCAAAGAATAAAATGCCTTCTGCCGAACCTCTCCCTGTAACTCAAGCCCTGGAGTTCCGGCAGCATCTTTGTAAATATCTTTACATTCCGTTCAGCGTACATCTGCCTTTCCTATAACAGGGCGACCAAAACTGTTCACAGAACTCCAAGCGCGGTTTCTCCAAGGAGAGGGGGAATGTAATTGAAGTGCGCATCTACGCTTCTTTCGAGAGGCTTTAGTTATTATTCGATTGCAAGGTCAGATTCTGAAACCAAGATCTCGCACCCCAGCAACCTTCCCTCTGTTTTATTTTACTGATTCAGGGACAAACCATTTCTCTGAACAAAACATTGTTACCCGGTCTTAAAAGTGCACGGCACTTGTAATGTTTGTTTTATATGTAATATCCATGTCAAACAATGATAAAACACAACACAACACAGGTAAATGCAGTCAGGCAGTCACCTCTGACAGGGGGTATGCCAAAGTGAAATGTTCTGACTGAACGGCGTTGGTGGTTTCTGTCTTTATTGTGACCATTTCTGACAGTGTTGCAACCTGAAATAATGACAACGCAAATAGGTTGAAGCTCTAAAATGTTCCAATGTAAATGTGGTACGTTTAGTATTTAGCACATTTATGGATTATATTCAGTAATACAGTTAATTTCACGGTATTTCAGAATTATATTAACAATGATTTCAAAAAAATATTTACAGAGCGACCCATTTCAGTTCTGGCGCAGCTGCGTACACGTGCATCTGCGAGGGAACAGTGCTGACACCAAGGAACATAGATCAGAATTTGAGACTGGAAAAACTTGGGAATTGTCAAAGAGTAGAAAATGGAGCGTCCTTTAATTGAACAGTGCTGGGAGGGGAAAATAGAAGAGGAAAATGAGTTTACCTTTCAGAAACAGGGAAGAGAAATTCTTGGTAAAAATTGGTAAATTTCCAGTTGGGCGCACAGCCACTGGAAGATGCGTGCGCGAGTGTTTGAGGAGCGACAAGAGTCTCTGGATCACAGCCGTGGCGGCGCATCGTTTATGGTGACATGGAATCCGACCGCACGGTTAGATCTTTAGACGAGTCTCTTTCACCCTTCCCTAACAGGCCGGCCTCGGTGATGAAGCACACGACACTACTGAGCTGCTTAAAGCCGCATTTGTTTCACAAATGTCCTTTAGGGATGGAGAATATTCGCCTTTATCTGGATTTTATGTGACTGTAGACCCAAGAATGCTGCGGATTGTTACGTTAATCATCCGATCGGGAAAATAAGAGAGACGGTAATAATATCAGAATTGCCTGTGATGCTCACTTCCCGTGAACCTGAACCAGAAAAGGGAACAGAATTTCACAAGTTGAAATCAAAGATATTTCCTGCCAGTTTAAACTTTAATCTTCTGCTCACGTGACAGGGTTGGAAGGAATACGGTCCGCTCATGACGGGAGGTTTCGATAGACATGGATTGTGTGTGTTACGTCCGTGCAGGTCGAGTTCTCACGTCACAGCTGAGAAGACTACAGGCAGTTCCAGTGACAAGTCTGCATGAACCAGGTTAAAATATTAACAGGGGGCAGGAGATTGAGAGGAACGAGACAGCATTTTAGGGATTTTTAAAAAACACCGATTAAAATCACATCAGCAGTAGCAGAGAGCGGCTGGAGGTCTCTGCTTCCGTATGAGTAATCGAAAGGCACTTACCCGGGATGCCGACAATTGTAATCACTGTGTAACAAATAGCCCTCTCTTCAAGCATTGTTAATCCAAGGCTGTTAGTATTTGCAATTGTTTTCGGAATAGTCCCAATTTCTAAATATCATAAAAGTTGTAAATAGCCACTAAGTAAACTCAAACAGTTATAACAAAGCCCAAAGAGCAAATTTCTTTTACGCCTGCAAAGTAAAACCCTTCACCGATCACACGTTGTTGAGAGTCCACCGCGTCTGGATGTTTCCGTCCTCAATGTAGCTGAAGCACAGAATGACATTCTTTCTTAGAATAATCGGTTACTAATGATGAAAACAACTTGTACATTACTACTATTTACTACTAATATTTACTACTAATTAGCAATTATTTCTCTGTTTTAGCGAACCATAATGCCAATGGGGAAATAACACGCCTTATTTCATTGAACTGAAAACAACACCAGTCTTGAAGCCTCAAGGGACGGCTAACGCTGGGACTACATCACCTTTGCCCAGTAACTCGTTTTATTACACATGTTAAATACAGCAAAATAATACAGAAAGACACGGCAAAAGTAAAGGCAAACAAATGAGGTAACAGCAAATTTCACTTTTGCCCAGTAACAAGCCTTATTGCATTTCGTTGTAGCTGTCGTTCCTTTCATCGGTGAAGACACAGTGGATGTAGGAACTGTTTCCAGCGTCACCTCTCTGTGGGAGTGGGGAAGATGTTGTGCAGTGGTGCATTGGGGCCACCCGGTGGTCTGTGTGACCGTATGTGTTGCTATTGTAGTGGCTGTGAAGCTGGTATTGTGGCGGTGAAGCTGGTATTGTGGCGGTGAAGCTGGTATTGTGGCGGTGAAAAGTACTCGGGGTGAGCCGTCATATTACTCATCACTGCAAATCCCTCTGCAACAGAGTCAGTCAGTTTTTCAATGTTCGTCATCAGTCGGGTCATACTATCCGTCAACTCCCTGTCGGTTGCCTCCATACGCTCCGGTGTTTGCTTTTTTTAACTCCTCCTGCGCGAGAGCCACAGCTGTCCGTCGTTTGGCAATTTCCTTTTAAGTTTTTCTAGTCGCACCAACGCGCACCAAATCCTTCACGGCGAGGTTCGACACCAAACATGTCGCTTGATTTCGGTAAATGTGGCCTGCGCATGCCCAGTAGGAGGAGATTCGCCCAAATAAACATTTCAATGTGGACGGAGGTACTTTCAAAAACGCCTGGTGTGGACGCCTATCGTTTTTACACGAAACCGGCGTTTTCAATATTATCCGGTATAATGTGGACGTGTGTGCCTGTCCTCTGCCTGCCTGTTTCTCTGTCTGTTTGTCTGTGTAACTATATATCGTTCATCTACTTCTTCCCAGATATTGTGACTTTGATCAAGCGCACATCACAAGAGTGCGGACAATGAGAAGCCGTATTGAATATTTATATACTTCTTTTCTCAATCTTACCGGATTGATATCGACAAGGTAGATACGCTGTGACATGGGAGTGCTGTCAGTTCACCATTCAATTGTCACTTCAAGGGTATTTACAAAGGCCGACTGAATTCTATGATCCAGTAGACAGCGAGTCGGCAGAGTGTAATCCCTCACTTGCTGTCCCGGTTTTAACAGTATTGATGATATATGGTTTATTGGACATGGAGTACAACAATGAAGTGAAGGTTCACGTGAACTGGCTGAGAAAATGAAGCACAGTGAGTGGACAATCAGCTCAAATGAAAATACAAGTTCTCAGCCCTAATGTGGTGTCTGGACATACAACGTAATAATGTAAAAGAATGAATCCGTTCTCCCTTATCAGACTGCCTATTATTGCTGTCATGTTCATTCATGGAAAGTCCCTGCATGAAGTCCTCGTACTGAGCGCTCAGGGCTCAATCGGAAGAGTTGCTTTTTTCGTATTACTGTTTGAGATTTCACCAACGGATTGTGTTTGTATCGTTTTGTTAATTTTGAGTCTGAGTCTGAGCTGATTCCAGACTTTACTCTGCATTTGAGTTCATCCTGTTCCAAACCTCTCTCGTTACGTTCACAAGATGAGACGGCTCCTGTGTCATCCAATCAAAAGATCGCTGTGTCGTTCGTCCCACAACCGATATAAAATTTGACCAGGAAGTGGAGGACTTTTAAGTGGGACCTAATCAACAAACTACTAGTGGCCGCGAACGAAGCAACCTTCAATGGCTCCCCGAAAGACTTTTGAATTTTGGAGGAAAATAAAATGCCCGTGAGAAACACAAGCTACTGCAAATCGAATACGCTGCACAGTAAAATTCTGAGGTCAAGATCTAATGTGATAGCTGAAACTATATGGTCGTAATTTTGCACGTTGCGACATCCCGTCTCCACAAGCAAAGATTATCCTTGTTAATACACACACACACACACACACACACACACACACACACACACACACACACACACACTGTAGTAGATATTTAATGCATTTTTAGTTTTTTTTAATTGTTGGACTTGAATTATTTTTACACATTCACCAACCATATGCTAATCTTGCCATCAAACTCGCGTGTTTGTTTAATCGAATCCATTATCACGAATACTTAACACACAGCCACGCGAAGATTCTGTTTTAATCGGATATAAGATATACAAATTCTTTTGCTCTACCCCGATGCAGCTTCATGGGGAGTAAATAAATATCCCCGAGTCTAAAAATACGTCAGTCACCTTGTCAAACTGAAATGCAGTATTTACATTATTAGCACCACGTTTCAATTATAAATTTCTTTTTTTAATGATGACGTGTATTATGGTACAGTCTATTGGAAGACAAAGAGACGTTTTGCAATCGTCTTCCCTAAATAATATTTAGGGATATTTATAATCTATTACATTTATATAATATTTATATTTATTATAATATTATAATAACATATAATTATAACATTTATGGTCCTTTATCGTATTTATTTAAATTACTAACGCTATTTTCTTCATCTCTGAGACTAGTGAATCCGGTAAAATCTGCAGGTGGTTGTGAATGACAGTATTATGGACACTTGGTTATGGAAATGTGTTTGACGTATGGGTACGATTGGCATCTCAGGCTTACCGGGGTCGAATGCGCTGCTAAAGAGGAAATTAAGTGAGGAAGAGAGTTTTACCACCGCCTGCGGCGAACATGACAGTAGTTGACAGGGAGGATTTCACTTTGAAGGCGACGAACAGCTGGTCCTCTCGGATCAATTTAAACAGGGATGATCATATTCAGAGTTGAAAGTAAATTTATTACGAAAGTAGCCACATGTCACCATACAAGTGGAAACGACTAGCCACATTTTTGCGGGCATACTCAAATAAACCCAGTAACCATAACCGAATCAATGAATGTCCGCACCAACAACGCTCAGCGAACGAGTGCAAAATACAACAAAATGTGCAAATACAAACATAGTAAATAATAAGAATAATATAGGCCCCCCTTGGGAGCATTGCAATTCTGATAAGAAGAGTACGCTACTAAATTTAAGTGAGAGCACATCCTAGAAAAGTCAAAAGTTTCAAAGGTTTCAAAAGCAGAGTATACTTAATGGCGAGGAATGTGTACAATATACATCCGGAAATTGTTTTTCTTCAGAACCATCCACGAAAACAGTAGAGAGTCCGAAGGAGTGAATGACAGTTAGTTGTTACAACATTCCCCGCAGCTCCTCCCTCCCACGCGTAAGCAGCAGCAAAGCAAAGATCCCACCCTACACCACCAGCAAAAAAAAATGATCGACCCCCCCCCCCCAGCTAGCATTCAAACGTGCAGCAAAACATCAATAAAGACACAGACTTGCAGTACCCCAAAGACTATTTGTTCACTCGGTGATTCGACATACCACAGGCTCTCTCTCTCCCTAATAACGGGAAAAAGAGTTGGCCCCGAGACTCAAACACTCGCTGATTTATGGTGTTAATAATCTGTTGCTTCACTTTTTCCGAGCTCTCTGCCCAAAGAAATCGGGTCTCGAGGCACACAGCCAACAGCCAACTTGCTGCTTTCGATCTTCTGCCGATCAGGAGACACCGATTTCCTGTAGAAGCACCAAACTCGAGTCCGCCCGCTTCCAGGGCCACGAAATCCGGAAGCTCCGAAGGCGCCCTAATCTTCTAGGCCGAGTGGAAGAACGGCCAGTCGTGAGACCCCGATGGCGAGTCCATTCCCGCGAATAATCGAAGTCAGCGTGTAACGCCAGGCCAGGATCTTCAAAATAAACCTAAAAGGGAACAAGAGAGATATTAAAGACAGAAATACAGCTGCTTCCGAAGATGCAAACAAATGAGTCGCCGTTAGACGCCATTTTCTCCTAAGCTACAGCCCCGTAATTACCATTATTAAAGAAAAAGTGAACCAATGGAAGAGCATGGTTCTTCATGGAAGACATCCCCACGATCTACGCAAGATCGATAAATTTAAAAAATGCCAGGAAAAAAAAACATAGACAATCGAAAGCATTACAGGACCCTGTAACCGCTCAACACAATCTGAATAGTTACACAGCCACAATCAAATGCAAACATCATTCATCTAAATCTGTCTTTAAAATGCAAACCTGGAAATGACGTCACACCTTACATGCATACAATTTGATACATTTTCAGAGTCAAAATACCACAAATTATATTATGTCAGATCAACTGATTGCATATTGGACAATCCATAATAGGTTGGTGCAGTAGTACAGGATAAACAAGCAAGTGTCAGTGTCTGAGGAGACGAGGTCGAATGAGCTGCACTGTGTGTCTGACCCCGTGAGTGATGCGAGGATGAGGAATGAGCCTCACTGCGGGGCTGCCTCAATGTCACAGCGTTCGGCTGGAGCTGGGGTCCGATGGAACAGTTGGGAATGAAACCCGGAGCGCGGCAGTTAAAGGGGAGGATGGCTTTAAAGGGGACGGCGGGGAAGCGGCCAAAATGTCCCAATCCCAAACCACGGTTCACACATTCAGATGTTCATAATCTCACTCTCAGTCCGGGTCTGGGTTCCTGCAGAGATGTCAGTTCCTTTTTCCATTTCTGACTGAACTGATCGTACTGCAGATTGAAACAGATGGAACGATACAGATGAGATAAACAGATTACACAACAGTGTCAGTAACAGGACAGTGGGTTAATGTTTCAATAACACTCATTGACAAATATTGCCAGAAAACCCACGGATCAGTTGAAATTTTATCACATTATTAACACAAGCACTCATCTGATCCGGGGGGTCAGTATGAGGCGGTGGAGAGCGGGGACAGATCGATCTGTCAGCCAGTTTGATACCAGATCCAGCACCGTCAGTTCTGGGTTTGTACTGAGAGCGGAGACGAGATCCTCGGCACCAGAATCTGAGAAGCCGACATTGTGCAGCCTGGAGGTGAGAGAGAGTGAGGATTAAAGACACAGAGACAGGAGGGGGTACAAATCCCCAACGTTTATCAGTAACACAATTACTGATCACATGAATGTTCAGTGTCAGACACCCAGTGACTTTAAACACAATCTCCCACAGTCTGGTACTTACCATAGTTTCTGTATTTTACACTCCGGGTTCCTCAGAGACGCAGACACAAGTTTCAATCCTGAGTCTCCCTGTTTCTTTTCACTCAGGTTCAGTGTCGTCAGTAACTCAGTGGGACGGGTGGTCACCAGCACTGAACACTCTGGGAGCAGCTTGCCCTGGATTAAACTGTACACAATGTCAGACAACTTGCACCGGAATTCAGGATCTGAGCATGTGTATTGGGGTTCTCTGTCTCTTCGGCTGTCAGCAAAATCAATGTTGTCATTGAATTCATCAAAACCATCCAATATAAACAGCAACACCTCTGGGTTGTGTTCTATTTGAAGGCTACGGATTGTTCATTAATTATACGCCGACTCTGAGACGGGTATCAGTAATATCTGACAACGTAACGTCCCAACACCCTCAGGCTGTATAAATGTTAATGTGACAGACTCAGTCCAGATTGCGTGTGGAAGGAACTGTGCAAAATCTTCATGAAGCTTGTCATTCCCCGTGACACCGCTAGTTACTCCATTCTGTAGATACTGAACCGGGTCAAAAACTTTACTGGGTGTTTTTTATAGGCGGCCCAATAGTAACAGGGATATCGAGGAGCAGATAGGGAAACCGATCCTGGAGAGGTGTAAGAAGAACAGAGTTGTCGTGATGGGAGATTTTAATATTTTATTCCGACCCTCAAACCCTGCCTCCCATATAGCTCCCCACCTTAAATCCCTCCATATACCTGTCTAATAGTCTCTTAAACTTCACTAGTGTATCTGCCTCCACCACTGACTCAGGCAGTACATTCCACGCACCAACCACTCTCTGAGTGAAAAACCTTCCTCTAATATCCCCCTTGAACTTCCCTCCCCTTACCTTAAAGCCATGTCCTCTTGTACGGAGCAGTGGTGCCCTGGGGAAGAGGCGCTGGCTGTTCACTCTGTCTATTCCTCTTAATATCTTGACACCTCTATCATGTCTCCTCTCATCCTCCTTCTCTCCAAAGAATAAAGCCCTAGCTCCCTTAATCTCTGATCATAATCCATACTCTCTAAACCAGGCAGCATCCTGGTAAATCTCCTCTGTACCCTTTCCAATGCTTCCACCTTAGGTGTGTTCAGGAAGGATTCTTGACACAATATGTAAAAAGCCTATGAAGAAATGTGGCAAAAATTCAATAAGGTTTGTCAAACATGACCTTCCACGCACAAATCTATGTTGACTCTTCCTAATCAGACCCTGACTATCCAGATAATTATATATACCATCTCTAAGAATACTTTCCATTAATTTACCGAGTATGTTACGTCTGATGATGTCAAATACGTCCCCACCCCCGAGTGTTCCGACTTCCTTGTGGTGTTTATTAAATAGATGGCAACCACACTACTGCCCCATCGGTGCCATGACAATGCTATATAGTGAGGGTATCTCGATGACAGTTTGATCCTTTCTAACCGGTGTGAGGAACATATAACACGTGTAAGACTGGTTATTCAGAGACTGTTAAAACTCGCCTGTTTGTGAAATTAGACTGAGATCCGCGTCCCCGACGTCTCTTTGGGATTTGTCACTTATTGATTTCTGTATTTTAGGTGTGTTTTGAATGGCTAGATCTATTAAATAAGTTGCCCTTGCTTGTTTATCCTGTACTACTGCACCGACCCGTTATTATGGATTGTCCAGTCTGCAATAAGTTGATCTGACATAATATAATTTGTGGTATTTTGACGCAAAAAATGGATCAAATTGTACGGATGTAAGGTGTGACTTCATTTCCAGGTTTGCATTTTAAAGTCAGATTTAGATGAATGATATTTGCATTTGATTGTGGCTGTGTAACTATTCAGATTGTGTTGAGCGGTTACAGGGTCCTGTAATGCTTTCGAATGTCTATGTTTTTTTTTCCTGGCATTTTTTAAATTTATCGAGCTTGTTTAGATCGTGGGGATGTCTTCCATGAAGAACCATGCTCTTCCATTGGTTCACTTTTTCTTTAATAGTGGTAATTACTGGGCTGTAGCTTAGGAGAAAATGGCGTCTACGGCGACTCATTTGTTTGCATCTTCGGAAGCAGCTCTATTTCTGTCTTTAATATCTCTCCTGTTCCCTTTTAGGTTTATTTTGAAGATCCTGGCCTGGCGTTACACGCTGACTTCGATTATTTGCGGGAATGGAACCGCCATCGGGGTCTCACTACTGGCCGTTCTTCCACTCGGCCTAGAAGATTAGGGCGCCTTCGGAGCTTCCAGATTTCGTGGCCCTGGAAGCGGGCGGACTCGGTTTTAGTGCTTCTACAGGAAATCGGTGTCTCCTGATCGGCAGAAGATCGAAAGCAGCAAGTTGGCTGTTGGCTGTGTGCCTAGAGACCCGATTTCTTTGGGCAGAGAGCTCGGAAAAAGTGAAGCAACAGATTATTAACACCATAAATCAGCGAGTGTTTGAGTCTCGGGGCCAACTCTTTTTCCCTTATTAGGGAGAGAGAGAGCCTGTGGTATGTCGAATCACCGGGTGAACAAATAGTCTTTGGGGTACTGCAAGTCTGTGTCTTTATTGATGTTTTGTTGCACGTTTGAATGCTAGCTGGGGGGAGGGGCGCCGATCATTTTTCTTTGCTGGTGGTGTAGGGTGGGATCTTTGCTTTGCTGCTGCTTACGCGTGGGAGGGAGGAGCTGCGGGGAATGTTGTAACATTTAACTGTCATTCACTCTTTGGGACACTACTGTTTTCGAGGATGGTTCTGAAGAAAAACAATTTCAGCATGTATATTGTACACATTCCTCCGATATTAAGTATAATCTGCTTTTGAAACCTTTGAAACTTTTGACTTTTCTCGGATGTGCTCTCACTTAAATTTAGTAGCGTACTCCTCTTATCAGAATTGCAATGCTCTCAAGGAGGGCCTATATTATTCTTATTATTTAATATGTTTGTATTTGCACATTTTGTTGTATTTTGCACTCGTTCGCTTAGCGTTGTTGGTGCGTACGTTACATGATTCAGTTATGGTTACTGGGTTTATTTGAGTATGCCCGCAAACATGTGGCTAGTCGTTTCCACCTGTATTATGACATGTGTCTACTTCCGTAATATATTTACTTTGAACTCTGAATATGGTCATCCCTGTTTAAATTGATCCGAGAGGACCAGCTATTCGTCGCCTTCAAAGTGAAATCCTCCCTGTCAACTACTGTCATGTTCGCCGCAGGCGGTGGTAAAACTCACTTCCTCACTTAATTTCCTCTTGAGCAGCGCATTCGGACCCGGTAAGCCTGAGATGCCAATCGTACTCATACGTCAAACACATTTCCATAACCAAGTGTCCATAATACTGTCATTCACAACCACCTGCAGATTTTAGGGGATACACTAGTCTGAGAGATGAAGAGAATAGCGTTAGTAATTGAAATAACTCCGCTAAAGGACTATAAATACTATAATTATATGATATTATAATATTAAAGTACATATTAAAATAAATATAAATAGTATATAAATATAATATATTATAAATATCCCTAAATAATATTTAGTGTAGACGATTGCAAAACATCGCTCTGTCTTCCAATAGACTGTACCATAAAGCCCGTCGTTATTAAAAAAGACATTTATTATTGAAACGTGGTGCTAATAATGTAAATATTGCATTTCAGTTTGACAAGGTGACTGACGTATTTTTAGACTCGGGGATATTTATTTACTCCCCATGAAGCTGCATCGGGGTAGAGCAACAAAATTTGTATATCTTATATCCGATTAAAACGGAATCTTAGCGTGTCTGTGCGTTAAGTCTTCGTGATTATGGATTCGATTAAACAGAAACGTGCATTTGATGTCAACGTTAGAATAATATTGTTGGTAAATGTGTAAAAATGATTCAAGTCCAATAATTAAAAAAACTAAAAATGCATTAAATATCTACTACCGTGTGTGTGTGTGTGTGTGTGTGTGTGTGTGTGTGTGTGTGTGTTTGTGTATTAACAAGGAGAATCAATGCTAGTGGAGACGGGATGTCGCAACGTGCAAAATTACGACCATATAGTTTCAGCTATCTCATTAGATCTTGACCTCAGAATTTTACTGTGCAGCGTATTCGATTTGCAGTAGTCTGTGTTTCTCACGGGCATTTTATTTTCCTCCAAAGTTCAAAAGACTTTCGGGGAGCCATTCCAGGTTGCTTCGTTCGCGGCCACTAGTAGTTTGTTGATTAGGTTCCACTTAAAAGTCCTCCACAGCCTGGTCAAATTTTATATCGGTTGTGGGACGAACGACACAGCGATCTTGAGATTGGATGACACAGGAGCCGTCTCATCTTGTGAACGTAACAAGAGAGGTTTGGATCAGGATGAACTCAAATGCAGAGTAAAGTCTGGAATTAGCTCAGACTCAGACTCAAAATTAACAAAACGATACAAACACAATCCATTGGCGAAATCTCAAACAGTAATACGAAAAATGCAACTCTTCCGATTGAGCCCTGAGCGCTCAGTACGAGGAATTCATGCAGGGACTTTCCATGAATAAATATGACAGCAATAATAGGCAGTCTGATAAGGGAGAACGGCATTCATTCTTTTACATTATTACGTTGCATGTCCAGACACCACATTGGGGGTGAGAACTTGTATTTTCATTTGAGCTGATTGTCCACTCACTGTGCTTCATTTTCTCAGCCAGTTCACGTGAACCTTCATTCATTGTTGTACTCCATGTCCAACTAACCATACATCATCAATACAGTTAAAACTGGGACAGCAAGTGAGGGATTACACTCTGCCTTCTCGCTGTCTACTGGATCATGAAATTCAGTCGGCCTTTGTAAATACCCTTGAAGTGACAATTGAATGATGAACTGACATCACTCCCACGTCACAGGGTATCTACTTTGTGGATATCAATCCGGTAAGATTGAGAAAAGAAGTATTTAAATATTCAAAACGGCTTCTCATTTTCTGCACTCTTGTGAAGTGCGCTTGATCAAAGTCACAATATCTGGGAAGAAGTAGATGAACGATATATAGTTATACAGACAGACAGACAGACAGAGAAACAGGCAGGCAGAGGACAGGCACACCGGCAGACGGCCAGATAGTTAGAGAGATAGATGGATAGATAGGTAGATGTGCAGACACGCATATCGACAGACGAACATATATGTTGTTCAGCAAATCAGTGAACGGAAACGAGGCAAAGGCAATGGAAATAGACAAAGAAGATGCTTTTGTTCTTGCCATGTGATCGCAGGAATGGAGGTCCGTTCTCTGGGATGGCTTCATCAAAACAACTACAGGTGGACACAATGAGTTGTTTTGTTTTTGATGATCGAAAGCAAACCATTTTCAGATGAGAAGGAACAGCCTGTGTCCTGCTGGACTGCGCCGAGTGTGTGGCTTGAACCAGTCTGAGTTGGGAAGGACAAAATCAGTTACCAAGATCACATGTCGGGGAAAGGGCCATAAAGTTTGAGTCAACGACACTGAAAGCTACTAGATTAATGTGATGAGGGAATAGAGGAATAGAGGTTTTCAGGAGTACACGCAGCGACAACTCTGTGGAGACCAGCCATCGCGAAAGTGAATGACCCAAAGTTGGGGTCTTGAAGGTTATATCAGGATGACGACGAACGCCCGCCCAGCGTGGATTACTTTCCCCCAGTATTACCTTTCCCATGCGTTGACTCTTTGTGGTGGGTACAAACAAAAATATAATACTAACCTTGCTTAAAATGTTGAAAAAATAAATCATCTTTAACTTTATGACTTCAGGAGATCATTTCAACTTTTCTTCACTTAACTATTTACAATAACATAAATTTTGATCAGGGGTTCCCCCAAGCTTTTGCAAGCCACTGTATGTCGCTAATAATTGTTTAGCTTCTGTGTGAAGCACCCCCTGGTCCTCCGCTACAAGGAGAGAATGACAGATTCTCCGCTGTTATCGGGAATGTTCTATGTTCGGCAATTTCCTGGGGAAACACTTGTGCAGCGGCTCCACAGCCATCACGTCCATAACTCACGGGGAGCAGAAAATCAGACTACTATTATATATTATTGCATCATGACTTTTCCCGTCCGTGACGGCATCTGTTCAGAACTTATTGGATGCCCCATTGTAAATCTGCTTCCATACCTTCATTGATGTTTGAACTTCTATTTCTTTCTTCGTGTCAACATCAGTACTCCAGAGAAACCCGTCACTCTTTGTGAATATCCCAGCCATACTCACCCATGGAAGGTAACCTCGTACCTAAATATTGACCCCTGTCTGCCCTTCGCTGACTAGCGGACAAAATGACTAATTTAATCCCACAACCGACGACCCATTGAGTGACGGGCTCTTCTCATGAGCCATTCTGTTCAGACCATTCAAAATATAAGTAAATCGAGGTGGCATATTAGGAACATAAATCAATGTTGTGTTTACAATGGAAATCAAATAGGCAAATGCCATTGTCTACAACACTATCAACAACGCTAGCAATTTAGCGCATCTTCTAAACAATTGTTATTACGAATGTAATGAATGCAGATGCTATGTCGGTTTAAACATATACCCCAATTCGAGGGTCATGTGTACGGCGGTTGAATTACTTTGCTTCATACCGGTGCGAGCATTGGTGGCCGCTGGTTTACTACACGAAAGACTGCATGTATATCAATTGTATTCACATACAAAACGCTGGGGGTATCTCCGCAGGTCAGGCAGCATCTATGGAAATGAACAAACAGACGACGTTTCGGGCCAAGACCCTTCATTAGGGGGTAGAAAGGAAGGAGGAAGATGGCAGAATAAGAACCTCTTGGGGAGAGGGAAGGACTAGCTAGAAGGGAATGGGTGTTGCCAGGTTGGCGAAATAACAGTCTGGGTGATGATAGGTGAACAAGGCAAAGGGCTGCAGAAGAAGGAAGCTGATAGGAGAGGAGAGTGGATCCAAGGAAAAGGGAAGGAAGAGAGGCGTCATGAGAAGGCAGATCAGGCGGAGCGATAAGAGGCCGAAGTGGGGAAAGGAAGGAGGGGAAAATACCGGAACTCAACGGAAATCGATGTTCTTGCCATGAGATTGCAGGCTACCTGGACGGAATTTGAGGTGTAGCACATCCGGCCTGAGAGTAGCCTCATTGTGGCACGAGAGGAAACCACGCGTCGACATATCGGACCGTGAACGGGGATCGGAAAGAAAATGGTTTGCCACTGGGAAATCTCGCTTCTGTTGAAGGAGGTGAGGAGCGACGAAGTGTTAATTAATTTGAAGAAAGGTCTTGGCCAGAAAGGCCGACAGATTAATCATTTCCAAAGATGCTGCCTAACCTGTTGAGTTCCTCCAGCATTTTGTGCGTGTTGCAGTAAATTTGATAAAACGTTTACGTGCATTCAATATCTCCGTGAGCATGAATATGTATTCGTTTAAGTCTCTTCACTATGTTACAGGACTGTACACATATCTTATTCTTTATTTTATATTTCTATTGCACGGCCTATAACCGAGACAATTCCCAGAGTGAAACAGAACAGCCCATTGACAGTATAGCATTGGTCTATGGTGACAAAGTCCATGGATCCTCGGAAAGGACAAGATCAAGAATAACAATCATGAAACCGAGAGATGAGCCTGAGAGTATTTCACAACAACATTCACTGACTTCTCCAATCGACATTTCTTCATCTTTGAGATTTTGTAATTTCGTGTCAAGCTATTCATATTTCATCACAATTGGGAGTTTACTTAAATGACATCATGATTATTTCAACCCCAGCTTTTGGAAAACACGTTATCCTTATGTGATATTAAATATTTCGTGTGATGGAGCGAGTATAAATGAATGAGCGTGGAGATTCGTCAGCTCAGAGTTTCTCCAGCGAGATCGCGGACAGCTAGAAGACAGGGTGAATCTCAGACAGCATGCGTGAAACCTTTTACCGTGTGAGGAAGATATGGTACTTGGTCTTTGCCGTGATCGGTGTTCCTGGTAAGAACACAAGCAAATTAACATTTTAAGTTTTGTGTGCGCGGTCCGTGGACTCGTTCAGTGACCGACCGCGCTGTGATGTCGGAGTGTCAGAGAGAGAGCGGTGTTCACATTGCGACCAATCTCTGTGTTCGTTCAGAAGTTCCCTTCCGTTTTAATTCATGGCTTCTGCTGGAAGTAAACCGGCAGCTGAAGCGGCCGTAGAGAGGAAGATCGGGTAGATGGATTCATGTTGTAGATTCATAGCAGGCAGTTGTGATTTATCAATGCAAAGTCGCTCTCAAGTAAACCCCGATAATCCAGCGCACTCGCCACCTTTACGGCTATTTGGTTTAATACCGTTTCATTAGAGCAACGTGCTTTAAATTCAAAATTCAAGTTATTGTGCTCTGATTAGAGAAATACCTGCAAAGTTGAAGGGAACGCGGGAAGCGAATGGACTTTGAGATTCAGGGGAGAGTGGTCGATTGCATTTGTAAGCCAGACTCCGAATATAAGTCAAGTAAGGACCTGTGTGCGTGTTTTGTACCAGGGTTTATTACCACGCCCTGTTATCCGTGAAGTGAAGCAGGAGTTAAGAGCAAGCCCAGCGGTGTCCGTTAGGGGTCAGATGGGGTAAGGTGCACGCGATACTCCGTTCTTGTACAATATGCTTTGAAACATTTAGAATAATGCTGAAGTAATTCGGTGCTGCCCCAAAGGAGACAGATCTTTTGGAGTACCTACACTGTCTTTGATGATATAAGCACCAGCGTGCTAAATACTTTAAAGTTCAGCGGGTCAAGCATAAACCTCAAAAACGAAAATTGAAACTTTCTGATCGGATTCGTTGAGAGCGTATGAAGGAACCCCGGCGAAGGGTATTTGCGGAATTTAAAAGAAGCCATCCAAGCGGAGGTGGGGGGGGGGGGGGGCGGAGGTGTCTCCGGGTGATAAACGGGGAGTCAAGAAGGAGACGCAGGCATTGGAACGGTGGAAATGAATTTGCTTTGAACTTTGTAGATGGACAGAGGTGGAGGGAGCGGGACTTCGCTGCACAGTGAGAGTGCCAGGACATAGGTGACAGGAACGCGGTAATCAGCATCGCTGAGAAAGTTGCCGAGTTACCCAGGTTTTACACATCAGTCCACAACCTGACGGGGGGAGATTTATATTGATTTCTCAAGCGGTCTCGGCGATCCGTTGATAACACCTCATTCCCAAACCCTGTTCCTTTTCCAGTATCGAGTACCTTCTCCGTTCACCCCGCATGCATTCGTGAGAGGGATCTGAGATTCCCGCATTACTCCTTTTAAACTCCCAAAAATGAGTTGTTTGCACAGTTTGATTGTTCTCAATTTCCAGCTTGTCTCTGCCCTGAGACCCACTGATCTGTGAGACAGTAATTCACTCATTCTGTTTGCTGTTCCCCCAGTGAATTTAGTTGCGATTGTGATCCTGTCCCGGGGAAAGTGCGGCCTCTCCACCTGCACTACTCGCTACCTGGTGGCCATGGCAACTGGGGATCTACTAACCATCATCTTTAATGTCATATTGTGGCGGATCAGTTATTATTACTTCCCCGGGACTTTCCTGGACATCACCCCCGTGTGCAGTGTGATCTCTGCCCTGGGAGAAGCAGCCACAGACTGTTCTGTCTGGTTCACCGTCATGTTCACATTTGATCGGTTTGTCGCCATCTGTTGTCAAAAGCGGAAAGCGAACTATTGCACCGGGAAAACTGCGTGTGTGGTTCTGACAACAACCGGCCTTCTGATCTGTGTTAAAAGTGTGCCCATCTTCTTCATACATCACTCTGTGAAAGTGATTGACAATGTACCCTGGGACTGTATTACGAAGCCAGGCTACTATACGGATCCTGGGTGGGTGGGATATGACTGGTTTACCACAGTTCTAACGCCATTACTCCCGTTCGTGTTAATGCTACTGTTCAACGCTCTGACAGTCAGACACATTTTAGTGACTAGTCGCGTCCGTAAGGGGCTGAGGGGTCAGAGCAAGGCGGAGAACCGCAGTGACCCGGAGATGGAGAGCAGGAGGAGGTCTGTGATCTTACTTTTCACCATCTCCGGAAGCTTCATCATCCTGTGGTCGGTGAGTCTTGCCGAATTCCTTTATTACACCATTGCCGGACTGGATCCAAATAATTACAACGATTCGGAATACATACTTCAACATTCTGGAGACATGCTGTTGATATTAAGTTGCTGCACAAACACGTTTATTTATGGGGTAACTCAGTCCAAGTTCAGAGAGCAGTTCATCAGCGCAGCGAAATATCCCTTCACGTCAATTATTCAACTGATTAATGAATAAAATATCTAAGATCCTCTCAGAGGCGGTCGCAGTGTTTTCATCTTGTTACTATGGAACTGACGGTCACCGGAGAATGAGGCAGAGGTGAGAAATAAACAGTTTTATAGCCTGAGATAGACACAGCACGGGAACAGACTCTTCGGCATCCGCAGCCCGCGACCTCCACCTCCTAACAATTACTCAACTCATTCCAGCATTTCCTTCACCATACTCCCGCTCCCGTTACAGCCACACCCCTTTAGACAATGATAGGGCTGTTCAGGATCTGAGGACATTTAACACCAAATCGGCAGATATGTAAGCCAGTCGTTACTTTTGCACAAGAATAAAACGAAAAAGAAAGTCAACAGTCCGCACGAACTTACAGTAAACCTTACACTTGTCCTTCGCGTTAGAAAACCCTGTTGTGGAGAAATATTTAACACCGCAGAAATCATGCATTCTGATTATAATTGTGCAAATTCCTATGGAAAACACAGATGCCCACTCTGCTCCAGGGAAAGATTGTCATCTCACCTGACGATTTCGATTAAATTTCCACCCGAGGAAAATAAATGTCGAATCTCCTCTGCATTCACTCCAGTACAGTCGCAAGTTCATTATCACGGTATTTATACTAATGTATGGTACTTTCAGTATCAGGCGTTTGTATTGTAAAGCACGGTTTTGGTGAATGACTCTTACCACTGCTTTCTGCTTGTGTAAGAAATCAGACTGAATTAAACTGTTGTAGGACTCTGTAATGCGTTGGATAGCTTCTGTGCTTTCCTCGGCATTTTCTACTTTTAACGTCTTGAATTTGTTGGACTTTTGTTGTGTAATTTTGATATTTCTGTGCTAACCACCTGACACACGTTTACCACAAGCAACCACTCCGTTTCTGGAAGGAGGTCTCCAACATTGAAACAGGCGTTGGACGCTTCCTGTCGACATCTACTCTGCTCCGACTGAGGGGAGTAGATTCACTGTTATTGACATGTCGAGAGTGTGATGGGACAGTGTGGAGTGAGCTGTACTCTGTATCTGAGCACGGGTGTATGTGATGGGACGGTGTGGAGGGAGCTTCACTCTCTGTCTGACCCCGGAAGTGTGTGATGGGACGGTGTGGAGGGAGCTTCACCCTCTGTCTGACCCCGGGATTGTTTGAAGCTAGGATGCGGAAAAAGCGTCACTTAGTGTTTGACCCCGGGGTGAGTGATTGGACGGTGTATACGGAATTTCACTCTGCGTCGGAACCCGAGGAATGTGTGATGGATGATGCAGATGGAGCTACTCTCTGTTTCGGACACAAGGAGTGTGGGATGGGATGGTGCGGATGGAGAACTCTCTGTTTCGGACACAAGGAGTGTGGGATGGGATGGTGCGGAGGGAGCTTCACTCTGTGGGTCGGGCGGGTTTGATAGGATGATCCGGAGAGAGTTCCGTTGTGTTTGTGATCCCCGGAATGCTTAATAGAACGTGCAGGGAGTTTCACTCAGCGTCTAAGGAAACGAGGCCGAATGAGCTTCACTGTGTGTCTGACCCCGGGAGTGATAAGAGGATGAGGAATGAGCCTCTCTGCGGGGCTGCATCAATGTCACAGCGTTCGGCTGGAGCTGGGGTCCGATGGAACAGTTGGGAATGAAACCCTGAGCGCGGCCGTTAAAGGGGAGGATGGCTTTAAAGGGGGCGGCGGGGAAGCGGCCAAAATGTCCCAATCCCAAACCACGGTTCACACATTCGGATGTTCACAATCTCACTCTCAGTCCGTGTCTGGGTTCCTGCAGAGATCTCAGTTCCTTCTTCCATTTTTGACTGAACTGATTGTACTGCAGACTAAAACAGATGGAAGGATATAGATGAAATAAACAGATTACACAACTGTGTCAGTAACAGGACAGTGGGTTAATGTTTCAATAACACTCATTGACAAATATTGCCAGAAAACCCACGGATCGGCTGAAATGTTATCACATTGGTAACACAAACACTCATCCGATCGGGAGGGTCAGTATGAGGCTGTGGAGAGCGGGGACAGATCAGTCTGTCAGTCAACTTGATACCAGATCCAGCACCGTCAGTGATGGGTTTGTACTAAGAGCAGAGACGAGATCTTCGGCACCAGAATCTGTGAAGCAGATACTGGGTAGCCTGGAGATGAGAGAGAGTGAGGGTGAAGGACACAGAGAGACAGGAGACGGTACAAATTCCAAGTGTTTATCAGTAACACAATTACTGATCACATTAATATTCAGTGTCAAACGCCCAGTGACTCTGAACGCGATCTCCCAAAGTCAGGTACTTTACACCAGTGTCTGTATTTTACATTCCAGGTTCCTCAGAGACGCAGACACCAGTTTCAATCCTGAATCTCCCAGTTTATTTCACTCAGGTTCAGCGTCGTCAATAACTCAGTGGGACGGGTGGTCACCAGCACTGAACACGCTGGGAGCAGCATGCCCTGGATTAAACTGTAAACAATGTCAGACATCTTGCACCGGAATTCAGGATCTGTGCATGTGTAGTGGGGTTCTCTGTCTCTCCGGCTGTCAGCGAAATCAATGTTGTCATTGAATTCATCAAAACCATCCAATAGAAACAGCAACACCTCTGAGTTGAGTTCTATTTGAAGGCTACGGATGTGTTCATTAATTATACGCCGACTCTGAGACGCGTATCAGTAATATCCGACAACGTAACGTGCCAACACCGTCAGGCTGTATAAACGTTAAAGTGACAGACTCAGTCCAGATTGTGTGTGGAAGGAAATGTGCAAAATCTTCATGAAGCTCGTCATTCCCCGTGACGCCGCTCGTTACTCCATTCTGTAGATACTGAACCGGGTCAATAACTTTACTGGGTGTTTTTTATAGGCGGCCCAATAGTAACAGGGATATCGAGGAGCAGATAGGGAAACCGATCCTGGAAAGGTGTAAGAAGAACAGAGTTGTCGTGATGGGAGATTTTAATATCCCAAATATCGATTGGCATCTCCTTAGAGCTAGGGGTTTGGATGGAGTGGAGTTTGTTAGAACATAGAACATAGAATAGTACAGGACATTACAGGCACTTCGGCCCACAATTTTGGGCCGACCCTCAAACCCTGCCTCCCATATAGCTCCCCACCTTAAATTCCTCCATATACCTGTTTAGTAGTCTCTTAATCTTCACTAGTGTATCTGCCTCCACCACTGACTCAGGCAGTGCATACCACGCACCAACCACTCTCTGAGTGAAAAACCTTCCTCTAATATCCCCCTTAAACTTCCCTCCCATTACCTTAAAACCATGTCCTCTTGTACTGAGCAGTGGTGCCCTGGGCAAGAGGCGCTGGCTGTTCACTCTGTCTATTCCTCTTAATATCTTGTACAGCTCTATCATGTCTCCTCTCATCCTCCTTCTCACCAAAGCGTAAAGCCCTAGCTCCCTTAATCTCTGATGATAATCCATACTCTTTAAACCAGGCAGCATCCTGGTAAATCTCTTCTGTACCCTTTCCAATGCTTCCACGTTAGGTGTGTTCAGGAAGGATTCTTGACACAATATGTAGAAAGCCTATGAAGAAATGTGGCAAAAATTCAATAAGATTTGTCGAACATGACCTTCCACGCACAAATCTATGTTGACTGTTCCTAATCAGACCCTGTCTATCTAAGAGTACTTTCCATTAATTTACCAAGTCTGTGACGTCTGATGATGTCAAATATGTCCCCACCCCCGAGTGTCCCGACTTCCTAGAGGTGTTCAGTAAATAGACGGCAACCACACTGCTGCCCCATCGGTGCCATGACAATGCTATATAGTGAGGGTATCTCGATGACAGTTTGATCTTTTCTAACCGGTGTGAGGAACATATAACACGTGTAAGGCTGGTTATTCAGAGACTATTAAAACTCGCCTGTTTGTGAAATTAGACTGAGATCCGCGTCCCCGAGGTCTCTTCTTTTGGATTTGTCAACTTTGAAACTTTTGACTTTTCTAGGATGTGCTCTCACTTAC
This sequence comes from Hemitrygon akajei, assembly GCF_048418815.1. Lineage (NCBI taxonomy): Eukaryota > Metazoa > Chordata > Chondrichthyes > Myliobatiformes > Dasyatidae > Hemitrygon > Hemitrygon akajei. The sequence goes on along the minus strand of NW_027331994.1, from coordinate 485,815 downwards.
GTTTAGTAGCGTACTCTTCTTATCAGAATTGCAATGCTCTCAAGGAGGACCTATATTATTCTTATTATTTACTATGTTTGTATTTGCACATTTTGTTGTATTTTGCACTCGTTCGCTTAGCGTTGTTGGTGCGGACATTCATTGATTCGGTTATGGTTACTGGGTTTATTTGAGTATGCCCGCAAAAATGCGGCTAGTCGTTTCCACCCGTATGGCAACTTTCGTAATAAATTTACTTTGAACTCTGAACATGGTCATCCCTGTTTAAATTGATCCGAGAGGACCATCTTTTCATCGCCTTCAAAGTGAAATCCTCCCTGTCAACTACTGTCATGTTCGCCGCAGTCGGTGGTACAACTCTCTTCCTCACTTAATTTCCTCTTTAGCAGCGCATTCGGACCCGGTCAGCCTGAGATGCCAATCGTACTCATACGTCAAACACATTTCCATAACAAAGTGTCCATAATACTGTCATTCACAACCACCTGCAGATTTTACAGGATTCACTAGTCTCAGAGATGAAGAAAATAGCGTTATTAATTTAAATAAATCTGCTAAAGGACTATAATTACTATAATTATATGATATTATAATAAATATCAAAATAAATACAAATATAATAGATTATAAATATCCCTAAATAATATTTAGGGAAGACGATTGCAAAACATCGCTTTTATCTTCCAGTAGACTGTACCATAAAGCACATCGCCATTAAAAAAAAATTATAATTGAAAGGTGTTGCTAATAATGTAAATATTGCATTTCAGTTTGACAAGGTGACTAACCTATTTTTAGACTCGGGGATATTTATTTACTCCCCATGAAGCTGCATCGGGGTAGAGCAACAAAAGTTGTATATCTTCACCGATTAAAAGTGAATCTTAGCGTGTCTGTGCGTTAAGTCTTCGTGATTATGGATTCGATTAAACAAAAACGTGTATTTGATGGCAAGATTAGCATATTATTGTTGGTGAATGTGTAAAAATAATTCAAGTCCAACAATTAAAAAACTAAAAATGCATTAAATATCTACTACAGTGTGTGTGTGTGTGTGTGTGTGTGTGTGTGTGTGTGTGTGTGTTTGTGTATTAACAAGGATCTTCGTTGCTAGTGGAGACGGGATGTCGCAACGTGCAAAATTACGAACATATAGTTTCAGCTATCACATTAGATCTTGACCTCAGAATTTTACTGTGCCACGTATTCGACTTGCAGTAGTCTGTGTTTCTCACGGGCATTTTATATTCCTCCAAAATTCAAAAGACTTTCGGGCAGCCATTCAATGTTGCTTCGTTCGCGGCCACTAGTAGTTTGTTGATTAGGTTCCACTTAAAAGTCCTCCACTTCCCTGTCAAATTTTATATCGGTTGTGGGACGAACGACACAGCGATCTTGAGATTGGATGACACAGGAGCCGTATGATCTTGTGAACGTAACGAGAGAGGTTTGGATCAGGATGAACTCAAATGCAGAGTAAAGTCTGGAATTAGCTCAGACTCAGACTCAAAATTAACAAAACGATACAAACACAATCCATTGGTGAAATCTCAAACAGTAATACGAAAAATGCAACTCTTCCGATTGAGCCCTGAGCGCTCAGTACGAGGACTTCATGCAGGGACTTTCCATGAATACACTTGACAGCAATAATAGGCAGTCTGATAAGGGAGAACGGATTCATTCTTTTACATTATTACGTTGTATGTCCAGACATCACATTAGGGCTGCGAACATGTATTTTCATTCGATCTGATTTTCCACTCACTGTGCTTCATTTTCTCATCCAGTTCACGTGAACCTTCACTTCATTGTTGTACTCCATGTCCAACAAACCATATATCATCGATACAGGTAAAACAGGGACAGCAAGTGAGGGATTACACTCTGCCGACTCGCTGTCTACTGGATCATGAAATTCAGTCGGCCTTTGTAAATACCCTTGAAGTGACAATTGAATGGTGAACTGACATCACCCCCATGTCACAGTGTATCTACCTTGTGGATATCAATCCGGTAAGATTGAGAAAAGAAGTATTTAAATATTCAAAACGGCTTCTCATTGTCTGCACTCTTGTGAAGTGCGCTTGATCAAAGTCACAATATCTGGGAAGAAGTAGATGAACGATATATATTTATATAGACAGACAGACAGAGAAACAGGCAGGCAGATGACAGGCACACCGGCAAACGACCAGATAGTTAGAGAGATACATGGATAGATAGGTAGATGTGCAGTCACGCATATCGACAGACGAACATATATGTTGTTCAGAAAACCATAATCTGCAAATCAGTGAACAGAACCGAGGCAAAGGCAATGGAAATAGACAAAGAAGATGCTTTTGTTCTTGCCATGTGATCTCAGGAATGGAGGTCCGTTCTCAGGGATGGCTTCATCAAAGCAACTACAGGTGGACACAATGAGTTGTTTTGTTTTTGATTGTCGAAAGCAAACCATTTTCAAATGAGGAGGAACAACCTGTGACCTGTTGGTCTGCGCCGAGTGTTTGGCTTGAACCAGTCTGAGTTGGGAAGGACAATATCAGTTACCAATATCACGGTGAAGCTGAGGCAAACAAATAAAAACTGAAACCCACACTCTCACACTGTAACCGAGACTGACAGATACAGAATGAAACCCACACTCTCACACTGTAACCGAGACTGACAGATACAGCATGAAACCCACACTTTCACACTGTAACAGAGACTGACAGATACAGAATGAAACCCGCACTCTCACACTGTAGCAGAGACTGACAGATACAGAATGAAACCCACGCTTTCACACTGTAGCAGAGACTGACAGATACAGAATGAAACCCACACTCTCACACTGTAGCAGAGACTGACAGATACAGAATGAAACCCACACTCTCACACTGTAACAGAGACTGACAGACACAGAATGAAACCCACTCTCTCACACTGTAGCAGAAATTGACAGATACAGAATGAAACCCATACTCTCACGCTGTAGCAGAGTCCAACAGATACAGAATGAAACCCACACTCTCACACTGTAGCAGAGTCCGACAGATACAGAATGAAACCCACACTCTCACACTGTAGCAGAGTCCGACAGATACAGAATGAAACCTACACTCTCACACTGTAACAGAGACTGACAGACACAGAATGAAACCCACTCTCTCACACTGTAGCAGAAATTGACAGATACAGAATGAAACCCATACTCTCACACTGTAGCAGAGTCCAACAGATACAGAATGAAACCCACACTCTCTCACTGTAACAGAGACTGACAGAGACAGCATGAAACCCACACTTTCACACTGTAACAGAGACTGACAGATACAGAATGAAACCCACACTCTCACACTGTAGCAGAGACTGACAGATACAGAATGAAACCCACACTCTCACACTGTAGCAGAGACTGACAGATACAGAATGAAACCCACGCTTTCACACTGTAGCAGAGACTGACAGATACAGAATGAAACCCACACTCTCACACTGTAGCAGAGACTGACAGATACAGAATGAAACCCACACTCTCACACTGTAACAGAGACTGACAGACACAGAATGAAACCCACTCTCTCACACTATAGCAGAAATTGACAGATACAGAATGAAACCCATACTCTCACGCTGTAGCAGAGTCCAACAGATACAGAATGAAACCCACACTCTCACACTGTAGCAGAGTCCGACAGATACAGAATGAAACCTACACTCTCACACTGTAACAGAGACTGACAGACACAGAATGATACCCACTCTCTCACACTGTAGCAGAAAGTGACAGATACAGAATGAAACCCACACTCTCACACTATAGCACTGTAACCCTCTCTTCATTTTTACCTTGTAATCAACTGCATGCTCAATCCTATTACTCTGTTCTCCCACTTGTACAATGTCCTGTGTATGTTACTAAAAAGGACTTCTTTGGTTTCTTACGAGTAGGAATGCTTCTTTGTCTGTTAAAAGTTTCTCTTGCCGTTGTTTCGCTTTGGAATGGCTGATATGGTAATTGTATTCATTTGTTAATCAATGCGGAATGTTATTGTGTTTTGTGAGGCTGGGTACTTGGGGGAGGGATTGCACGGGCTTGGGGTGTGAGGAGAGTCCGGAAGATGACGCCGAGGAAGGAGAACGTGCGCTCGGACGACCACCGGGGAGTCCGAAGTGGGAGTTTCGGGAGGACAACGACCGAGGGGTCGAGTGGTTCGCTGGATGAGCTCCACCGATGTGCACTAAACTGACTGAACTTTGATAAGTTGGCGCCTTTTGCTTTTTTCTTGTATATATATATATTGTACTGCGTAATACTCTTTTAATTTTAGTAAACTCTTTAAAGTGTATTTCATAACGGTATTTGTTGTGGGTTTGATACTGTTGGCGGGCGCGAGGCATAAACGCGATTCTCACAGCACCTGCGTGTACGGGAGGTGGGTTGGTGTGTGGCTGGATCTCTTTTCCCCTAGACATATACCAGCCTGTTGGGTAAGTGTTACACACTTTATTGTTCTTCTTCTTTAATTCGACTGTGAATAATTCTTATTTCTACAACATGGCCTTGCAGCTGTTTCAATGTCGCTTTTGTTTCTTCAATCCTTTAATCGATATTCTGACTCCACCGTGAAATATCGTATTCAACGCGTTCCGACTGGGAGGAGAAAGGCATGAACTGGAAGATCGACAAAGAATTTAATGCGCGTGCTGATACTCATTTGCCTGCGCACGCGCGTGTGTGTGTGTGTGTGTGTGTGTGTGTGTGTGTGTGTGTGTGTGTGTGTGTGTGTGTGTGTGTGTGTGTGTGTATGGGCTGTGTGTGCGCGCGCGTGTGTGTGTGTGTGTGTGTGTATGTGTGTGTGTGTGTGTGTGTGTGTGTGTGTGTGTGTGTGTGTGCTAATAATGTCTTTAATATGGTTTTATGTGATGGTGTGGCCCTACTTTTCGGTCCTGCATTTATTTCTGCAGGGCACTGCGAAGGTAATGCCAAGAACACGGGCATTTTTACGTTCAACCATGAGAAGAATCCGTTTGGAATCTATAGATGGCAGAAAGTATTTTGTTAAATTATGCCGGTATTCACACCGGAGAGAAACGTGTGGATGGTTGTGCTCGTACCCAACAGGACAGTGAATGGCAGCCTTATCAGCCCATTGTATTCCTACAGCGAATTGCTCGCCACAGAAGTTCGGCATCTCACTGTTCCTCGAGTGGATTCATCATCGGCTTTGTCCGTTACTTCATCGGTTCAAAATCCACAGAACGAGTAGGAAATTTTATACAGACACGTTATAATGTATATTAGAGGTACACACTTACTTACGTAACTTTAGCAGCTTTATACGCACTTTTTCCCCCGAATCAATTTCTTTCTGAAATCCAACCTGGTGACTCTGTAATATCTTCACTGGTACTTATTTGCATTTACACCGATGTTGATACAATGCTTTCTATTTTTTCTCTCTGTCGGGTACAGCAGCGGACAATGTCTGTAATGCTGGGGTCATTGGTTTGCATTTCGCGCCGCATACTTGCCAACATTTGTGTTTGTGACTGACTCCGGTGACAGTGCAAACAGTGAGGGTTTGCGCCAAAAAACAAAACATTAATGTCAATGTATCATATCCAGGAAAAAGTCACCGTAGCAAAGTAAGAGAATCATAGGCTACGTCCACATTATACCGGATAATTTTGAAAACGCCGGTTTCGTGTAAAAACGATAGGCGTCCACACAAGGCGTTTTTGAAAGTACCTCCGTCCACATTAAAATGGTTATTTGGGTGAATCTTCTCCTACTGGGCATGCGCAGGCCACATTTACCGAAATCAAGCGACATGTTTGGTGACGAACCTCGCCGTGAAGGATTTGGTGCGCGTTGGTGCGACTAGAAAAACTTAAAAGGAAATTGCCAAACGACGGACAGCTGTTGGCTCTCGCGCAGGAGGACATAAAAAAAGCAAACACCGGAGCGTATGGAGGCAACCGACAGGGAGTTGACGGATAGTATGACCCGACTGATGACGACCATGGAAAAACTGACTAACTCTGTTGCAGAGGGATTTGCAGTGATGAGTAATATGACGGCTCACCCCGAGTACTTTTCACCGCCACAATACCAGCTTCACAGCCACAATACCAGCTTCACAGCGACTACAATAGCAACACACACGGACACACAGACCACCGGGTGGCCCCAATGCACCACTACACAACATCTTCCCCACTCCCACAGAGGGGTGACGCTGGAAACAGTTCCTACATCCACTGTGTCTTCACCGATGAAAGGGACGACAGCTACAACGAATGCAATAAGGCTTGTTACTGGGCAAAAGTGAAATTTGCTGTTACCTCATTTGTTTGCCTTTACTTTTGCCATGTCTTTCTGTATTATTTTGCTGTATTTAACATGTGCAATAAAACGAGTTACTGGGCAAAGGTGATGTAGTCCCAGCGTTAGCCGTCCCTTGAGGCTTCAAGACTGTTGTTGTTTACAGTTCAATGAAATAAGGCGTATTATTTTCCCATTGGCATTATGGTTCGCTAAAACAGAGAAATAATTGCTAATTAGTAGTAATTATTAGTAGTAAATAGTAGTAATGTTCAAGTTGTTTTCATCATGAGTAACCGATTATTCTAAGAAAGAATGTCATTCTCTGCTTCAGCTACATTTAGGAGGGAAACATCCATACGCGGTGGACTCTCAACAATGTGTGATCGGTGAAGGGTTTTACTTTGCAGGCGTAAAAGAAATTTGCTCTCTGGCCTTTGTTATAACTGTTTGAGTTTACTTAGTGGCTATTTACAACTTGTATGATATTTAGAAATTGGGAATATTCCGAAAACAATTGCAAATACTAACAGCCCTGGATTAAAAATGCTTGAAGAGAGGGCTATTTGTTACACAGTGATTACAATTGTCGGTATCCCGGGTAAGTGCCTTTCGATTACTTATACGGAAGCAGAGACCTCCAGCCGCTCTCTGCTACTGCTGATGTGATTTTAATCGGTGTTTATTAAAAATCCCTAAAATGCCGTCTCGTTCCTCTCAATCTCCTGCCCTGTTAATATTTTAACCTGGTTCATGCAGACTTGTCACTGGAACTGCCTGTAGTCTTCTCATTTGTGACGTGAGACCTCGAATTGTACAGACACAGCACAAACAACCCATGTCCAGCAAAACCTCCCGTCATTAGCGGACCTCATTCCTTCCAACCCTGTCACGTGAGCAGTAGATTAAAGTTTAAACTGTCAGTAAATATCTTTGATTTCAAATTGTTAAATTTTGTTCCCTTTTCTGGTTCAGGTTCACGGGAAGTGAGCATCACAGGCAATTCTGATATTATTACCGTCTCTCTAATTTTCCCGATCGGATGATTAACGTAACAATCCGCAGCATTCTTGTGTCTACAGTCACATAAAATCCAGATAAAGGCGAATATTCTCCATCCCTAAAGGACATTTGTGAAACAAATGAGGCTTTACAACAACTCAAAAGTGTCGTTTGCTTCGTCACCGAGGCCGGCTTGTTAGGGAAGGGTGAAAGGGACTCGTCTAAAGACAAGAATTCCAACGGCGCGGCCGTGCGGTAGGAGTCCATTTCACCATAAACGATGCGCCGCCACGGCTGTGATCCAGAGACTCTTGTCGCTCCTCGAACACTCGCGCACACATCTTCCAGCGGCTGAGCACCCAACTGGAAATTTACCAATTCCCACTAAAAATTTCTCTTCCCTCTTTCTGAAAGGTAAACTCATTTTCCCCTTCTATTTTCCCCTCCCAGCACTGTTCAATTAAAGGACGCTCCATTTTCTACTCTTTGACAATTCCCAAGTTTTTCCAGTCTCAAATTCTGATCTATGTTCCTCGGTGTCAGCACTGTTCCCTCGCAGATGCTCGTGTACGCAACTGCGCCAGAACTGAAATGGGTCACTCTGTAAATATTTTTTTGAAATCATTGTTAATATAATTATGAAATACCGTGAAATTAACTGTATTACTGAATATAATCTATAAATGTGCAAAATACAAAATGTACCACATTTACATTGAAACATTTTAGAGCTTCAACCTATTTGCGTTGTCATTATTTCAGGTTGCAACACTGTCAAAAATGGTCACAATAAAGACAGAAACCGCCAACGCCGTTCAGTCAGAACATTTCACTTTGGCATACTCCCTGTCAGAGGTGACTGCCTGACAGCATTTATCTGTGTTGTGTTGTGTTTTATCATTGTTTGACATGGATATTACATATAAAACAAACATTACACGTGCCGAGCACATTTCAAACCGTGTTCTGCTCAGAGAAATGTCCCCGAATCAGTAAAAGAAAACAAAGGTTGCTGGGGTGCGAGATCTTGGTTTCAGAATCTGAACTTGCAATCGAATAATAACTAAAGCCTCTAGAAAGAAGCGTAGATGCACACTTCAATTACGCTACCCCTCTCCTTGGAGATACCGCGCTTGTAGTTCTGTGAACAGTTTTGGTCGCCCTGCTATAGGAAAGGCAGATGTACGCTGAACGGAATGTAAAGATGCTGCCTGAACTCCAGGGCTTGAGTTACAGGGAGAGGTTCGGCAGAAGGCATTTTATTCTTTCAGGCAGGCAATTCGCGGATGGCTTAATAAAGATGCATAAAGCTATGATAATGTATAGATACAGTCATTCATCTCCGTGTGGTTGGGTAATCGTGAACAAAGGGGGGTAGATTTAAGATCAGAGGGCAGAAATGTAGCTGGATTCCGAGCGACTTTTTCTACCACAGAGGTTGCTCTGTGTATTGAACAGCCTGACAAAGGAAATGGGCGATAGAGTGTCATTAACAATATTTAAAATACACCTGGGCAGTTTGAGATATGCGAAAGCCTTAGAGAGATGTGATCCAAAAGCGAAAGAACGCGATCAGCTCAGATGACCATGCCGGTGGGCATGGAGATTTGGGCCGAAGGGAGCGCTTCTGTGACCTATCATTCTTGGACTCTACTCATCGCTGCTGCATCGGTGAACGTGAGGAGACAAAGCAGCAGGTGCTCCTGTAAAGCGCTTTGTGCTGCGGTCAGGCTTTCAAACAAACCGCAAAAACACAGGTATTCTTTACTTCCACTGATAATGTCCAGCAGAGATGAACAACGGATTTTACTTCAGCGAACAGATCATGGCTGTATTTCCACGCAAAATGTGTTGGATTTTTTTTTAATCTTATTTTTGGTCTTTTTTGTCTCACTGCAGTTAACCTTGTGGCGATCATCATTCTCTGCCGAGGAAACTGCGGTCTCTCCAAATGCGTCACGCGGTACCTGGTGGCGATGGCTGCAGCGGATCTAATGGTGGTGATTATCGAAGTCCTGTTCTACCAGATGCGTCGAGCATACAGATTTAATTACGGAGTCCTGGACAACGCTCCGTTCTGCCTTGTCCATTACGTCCTGTGTCACATGACCGTTGACTGTTCCGTGTGGTTTACTGTCGCTTTCACTTTCGATCGCTTTGTGGTCATTTGCTCGCCCACTTTTAAAGCAAAATACTGCACCCCCAGAATTGCGGGTATGGTGATGGGCGCACTATCGCTCGGTTTCTTTTTTAAAAACATACCATTTTATTTCATGTATATGGAAAGAATAGCGTTGTTGGTGAGGGGTAATTGGATTTGTTTCAGTAGACCTGTAGTGCCTTTCTCGCCATCGTTTGAGGGGTTTTATTGGGTGGACCGTCTGTTGAATCCGTTACTTCCCTTCTTCCTCATTTTGACAATCAATGCTCTGACCGTCATACAGACACTGGCTGCGAGCAGAGTCCGTAGGGAGCTGAAGGGACGGGGAAATTGCGGGAAACCGCGAGATCTGGAGATGGAGAGTCGGAGACAATCCATCATTCTGCTCTTCAGCCTGTCGGCGAGTTTCCTTCTCTGTTGGGCGACAACCACTCTGGTCTTCATTCTCATGCGATGCCTCTACACCGACCTGGAAACGTCTATTCGGCTTTTTCAGGCACAGTTTTGGGGTTCTGTGATTCAGAATTTCAGCAGCTGCACAAATACATTTATCTACAGTGTGACCCAGACAAAATTCAGAGAGCAGGTGAAAGTTCTTCTGCTTTCCCCAGCTGTGTTAGTTTTGAAATGTTTTAGAAGCCTGTACCGCTCAGTTGAAAGGGTCAAATAATTAATCAATTCCGAAATATAATCAGACCCGCTCTACAAGCATACTGATGAATTGAACTCCCTGAAAACGTTACTTCTCCCAGCAGTTCTGTCTTTCCGTTATTTCAGAAGAAAAACATTTTTTTTCTATTATAGATTAGATTGCTCGGATAATTTCTCTTCTGTAAAATGTATTTTACCTTGCACATTAAATCACTCTAATATCTGGTATTACAAACACACAGATCCATTGTGGAAATGCCCATTATCTAAACCTTTGGAGTGACCTGGCCGAGTCTGCAAATCCCTACATCCATTCCCTTTCTCTCATGTTTGGAGATTTCCCTTCAGTTAAATTTCCGCTTTGCCGACTATATTAGTCCGTTGCTGGGAGACTTATCGTCTCTATGTTTCTGTCTGGCTGATGGTATCTAGTTTCAGCACACGCCGGAACCCCAGTGCACGGATCAGATATGATTTTGCTCGGCCCTACTTGTCTATAATTTGACACCACGTCGGTACACATTTCATTTTGACCTGACGGTATTTTATACAATAAATACAAGTTGACCGTGCTATAGCACTTTTACAACTCTGGCCCTTCACAGTAATGATGTCAACATCAGAATATTAGAAACAAGTTAAAGGACTTTACGTTTTATACATTCCACATATATCTTCACCATTCCCACACTGAGTTCGAGCCATTATTATGGCGGTCACTCCATGTAATCTCCATGTTGCTGGTGTCACGGCATGATAATGCAGCAGTTTGTGAAATGCTTCACAGCGCCAGTGACTTCCTGTTGACAACCATTCCGGTTGTTCACTCATTTTCGCAGAATGATAGATAGATAGATAGATAGATAGATAGATAGATAGATAGATAGATAGATAGATAGATAGATAGATAGATAGATACTTTATTCATCCCCATGGGGAAATTCAACTTTTTTTTCCAATGTCCCATACACTTGTTGTAGCAAAACTAATTACATACAATACTTAACTCAGTAAAAAAAATATGATATGCATCTAAATCACTATCTCAAAAAGCATTAATAATAGCTTTTAAAAAGTTCTTAAGTCCTGGCGGTAGAATTGTAAAGCCTAATGGCATTGGGGAGTATTGACCCCTTCATCCTGTCTGAGGAGCATTGCATCGATAGTAACCTGTCGCTGAAACTGCTTCTCTGTCTCTGGATGGTGCTATGTAAAGGATGTTCAGAGTTATCCATAATTGACCGAATGCTGTGCGGTGATGGAACTGAACTGTGAGCTGTTTGCTGCGTCCGGTGTGGCAAGGTGCCGGGTTGTAAGCAATCACTGGGAATTGATATCTCTGGGTCTGTACTCGCTGGAGTTCAGCAGAACGAGCGGGGATTTGATTGAAACCTTTGGAATGCTGCAATGCCCTGACACAGCAGATATGGAGAGGAGCTTTTCAACAGTGGGGAGCCTGCGAACGGTCAGCACAGCTTCAGATTGAGGGACCTTCATTTGGAACACAGATGAGGATTTAATGTTTCATTTCGCCAGAGGGCGGAATTCATTGGCACAGCCTGCTCTCCAGGTCATGTCATTAGGTACATTTAAGCCGGAGATTTGTAGCTTCTTGGTTAATCAGGGCGTCAAAAGTTTTCGGAATATGGCAGGAGAATAGGTTTGATAAGGATAACAAATCACTCAAAATGGAATAGCGGAGCAGAATGGATTGACGGAATGGCTTAATTCTTATTCGAGGGTTTGAATGGTCTGTTCTGTTTCAACGACAAACCACGTGTTTGTTAAGTCCTCCACACCTGTTCTTAGAGTTTAAACTGTAAATCCAAAATCAAAACAGGTGATTTATACCTGATGATTCTGCGGGACCGAATGCATAATTAATAATTCTCCATTTTTTAACCAAGATTCCGTTAACAAGCTAATTCAATATTCCTGTGTGATTCTGTGTGACGTGAACTTCATCATTCATTTTTCAAAGCTCGATGTTTCCCTGTCGATAATTAGATTGCCTTAACGAGTTGATGCCGCGCATTTACAGGAACTGCGGCTCCACAGAATCAAAGTCAAACCAGAAGATGTCGCTGTTTCTCCGGACTGGTGAAAGATTTACACTGAACTTCCTCAGATGTCAGTAGCAAGAGCATTTTGTTTTTCATAAACATGAACGAGGAGCGGAAGAACTTTAGGGGATCATAACCGTGATATACAGGAAAGCTAAAGGAATATCGGAAAATATGTCAGATTAAATTAAATACTGAAGATTCTGACTCCCAATAATAAAACACGCCTTGTGCACAACATTCTTACACTTACTCCACGTGTCTCCCAGTACCTACTGGGACTGAGTTTCGGCATCTCTTAGTTTCCACAGACACCACAACTCCGCCTTTAGCCCCTTCCTGTCACCCAGCGCCTTCCGTACGAGCTGTACCTATTGACCCTCATCTCTCCACCACTGACCATTTCCCCTCACCACGCTGTCTCATTAAACACACCCTTTTCCCACCAGTTACCAATGACCACACGTCCCCTCAACAACCACTCCTCCTGAACCCAAACCTCCCACACGAAAACCCACTGAGTCAACTCCATCAGCACAGGCCCGTCGCATTGAAATCACCGACACCCCCACACGTTTTACACACACTGCAAGACCAGACACCGCCTCCCTGAGCCCTCCTTCTGAACCCGCCCTTTCGCGATCGACACATGGCAATGACTTTGATCCTTCCCATCAGCTTTTCCCAGTGGTCTCATCACATCCCAACAAGATGCACCCCTGTGGCCCCGCCGCCCTATTAATCTCTGACTCCGCAATCTCTCAACAGTCCCTACATTGAGCAACTCTCGAGTTAACGTCTCCACTAACCGCGCACACACATTCCGATCGATTTCCCTTTAATCCTCACGCGGTCCAACCATCCTCACTGACTCCAACTCTACACCAGCCTCCACGGCCTCCAAGGCTTTCAGCAGCATTCACGGCCTCCACCTCCCCACCAGTCACCACGGCCTCCACCACAACACCAGCGTCCACGGTCTCTAACTCTCACCCAGCCTCCATAGCCCGCACCTCCGCACCAGCTTCCTCTGACCGAGCGCATTAGCAACAGCTCCCTTGAGCCCATTACCTCAGCACCAGAACACAGTCTCTGTTCCCACCTGCGATTACCCACTGACCCCCCTCATTCCCGAAGTTCCCAATGACCCCACACCGCTCCAACAACCTCGAATGGTTACCCCCCTCCCGGTAGATTACCTCTGACAGCATACTTTCTCCACGCTCCAAAGAAAGGCAGATCCGCCCAGCAGGTCCCAATGACCCCACATCGCTCCACGTCCCCGGTAACCAAAAATTCAACACATCAAACTGACCGCACACCTCGTTCACGTTCCGATTAACACCACAACTCCCCCACCAGTCCCCAGTGACGCCGCACACTTCTACGTCCCGGATGGGTCCACACAAACCCGGTTGTTTCTACTTACGGCCCAAGTCCGACTGACCCGACACATCTACCGGTTCCCAGTGACGTCATCCTTCCTCCGCGTTACAGCTGACATTACAACGCCTTCGCCATTTCCCACTGCCCTCAGATATTTCCACGTCCCCAGTGATCACAGCCCTCTCCAGCAGCCCGTACTCAATGTCAACCACCCATACAGCCCGAAAGGTCATAACCCCCACTACATACGTTTCCTCTGACTCCTCGTTTTCCAATGACCACATACCGCCCATATTCTCGCTGACTCCACTCCTCCCCATCAGCTCACATTGCGACTATTCCTCCCCAGCAGACCCCACAGCTCCCAGGCATTTGACACTGACCACAGGCTTCTATTGAACACACAGCCAGCCCCCATATCTCACCCGTCAGACCCTAAAGCCGTCCTCATTTACCTTCTTCCCCACAAGCATCGCGCCTGCATCTCCGCTCCCGCACCGGCTTGACCAGCAAAACAAGATCCGTGTATCTAATCTTGATTCTACGGGCCCATAACTGCACATCAGCCACTCCCACAGCACCCATCTGACTCCTCGCGCTCAGCAGACGCCCATTGTTCAACCACCACAGAACCCCACCACCCGCCAGAAATATCCACACGAACAGCAACACAGAGCACCCCCGCACCCCCAGCCATCTAACTGACCGCACACTGCTCCCTCGGGATCCAGTATCTGTGAATCCTCGGGAGGATGACTTTCGGCATTCTGACCCACCCTCAGTCATCTAACTGACCGCACACTGCTCCCTCGGGATCCAGTATCTGTGAATCCTCGGGAGGATGCCTTTCGGCATTTGGACCCACCCTCAGTCATCTAACTGGCCGCACACAGCTCCCTCGGGATCCAGTATCTGTGAATCCTCGGGAGGATGCCTTTCGGCATTTGGACCTACACTCATCATCTAACTGACCACACACTGCTCCCTCGGGATCCAGTATCTGTCAATCCTCGGGAGGAAGCCTTTCGGCATTCTCACCCACCCTCAGTCATCTAACTGACCACACACTGCTCCCTCGGGATCCAGTATCTGTGAATCCTCGGGAGGATGCCTTTCGGCATTTGGACCCACACTCAGTCATCTAACTGACCGCACACTACTCCCTCGGGATCCAGTATCTGTGAATCCTCGGGAGGATGCCTTTCGGCATTCTCACCCACCCCCAGTCATCTAACTGACCGCACACTGCTCCCTCGGGATCCAGTATCTGTGAATCCTCGGGAGGATGCCTTTCGGCATTTGGACCCACCGCCAGTCATCCAACTGACCGCACACTGCTCCCTCGGGATCCAGTATCTGTGAATCCTCGGGAGGATGCCTTTTGGCATTTGGACCCACCCTCAGTCATCTAACTGACCGCACACTGCTCCCTCGGGATCCAGTATCTGTGAATCCTCGGGAGGATGCCTTTCGGCATTTGGACCCACCCCCAGTCGTCTAATTGACCGCACACTGCTCCCTCGGGATCCCGTATCTGAGAATCCTCGGGAGTATGCCTTTCGGCATTTGGACCCACACTCAGTCATCTAACTGACCGCACACTACTCCCTCGGGATCCAGTATCTGTGAATCCTCGGGAGGATGCCTTTCGGCATTCTCACCCACCCCCAGTCATCTAACTGACCGCACACTGCTCCCTCGGGATCCAGTATCTGTGAATCCTCGGGAGGATGCCTTTCGGCATTTGGACCCACCGCCAGTCATCCAACTGACCGCACACTGCTCCCTCGGGATCCAGTATCTGTGAATCCTCGGGAGGATGCCTTTTGGCATTTGGACCCACCCTCAGTCATCTAACTGACCGCACACTGCTCCCTCGGGATCCAGTATCTGTGAATCCTCGGGAGGATGCCTTTCGGCATTTGGACCCACCCCCAGTCGTCTAATTGACCGCACACTGCTCCCTCGGGATCCCGTATCTGTGAATCCTCGGGAGTATGCCTTTCGGCATTTGGACCCACCGCCAGTCATCTAACTCACCGCACACTGCTCCCTCGTGATCCAGTATCTGTGAATCCTCGGGAGGATGCCTTTCGGCATTTGGACCCACCGCCAGTCATCCAACTGACCGCACACTGCTCCCTCGGGATCCAGCATCTGTGAATCCTCGGGAGGATGCCTTTCGGCATTTGGACCCAGCCTCAGTCATCTAACTGACAGCACACTGCTCCCTCGGGATCCAGTATCTGTGAACCCTCGGGAGGATGCCTTTCGGCATTTGGACCTACACTCGTCATCTAACTGACCGCACACTGCTCCATCGGGATCCAGTATCTGTGAATCCTCGGGAGGATGCCTTTCGGCATTTGGACCCACCCTCAGTCATCTAACTGACCGCACACTGCTCCCTCGGGATCCAGTATCTGTGAATCCTCGGGAGGATGCCTTTCGGCATTTGGACCCACCCCCAGTCGTCTAATTGACCGCACACTGCTCCCTCGGGATCCCGTATCTGTGAATCCTCGGGAGTATGCCTTTCGGCATTTGGACCCACCGCCAGTCATCTAACTGACCGCACACTGCTCCCTCGTGATCCAGTATCTGTGAATCCTCGGGAGGATGCCTTTCGGCATTTGGACCCACCGCCAGTCATCCAACTGACCGCACACTGCTCCCTCGGGATCCAGCATCTGTGAATCCTCGGGAGGATGCCTTTCGGCATTCTGACCCACCCTCAGTCATCTAACTGACCGCACACTGCTCCCTCGGGATCCAGTATCTGTGAATCCTCGGGAGGATGCCTTTCGGCATTTGGACCCACCCTCAGTCATCTAACTGACCGCAGACTGCTCCCTCGGGATCCAGTATCTGTGAATCCTCGGGAGGATACCTTTCGGCATTTGGACCCACCCCCAGTCATCTAACTGACCGCAGACTGCTCCCTCGGGATCCAGTATCTGTGAATCCTCGGGAGGATGCCTTTCGGCATTTGGACCCACCCCCAGTCATCTAACTGACCGCACACTGCTCCCTCGGGATCCAGTATCTGTGAATCCTCGGGAGGATGCCTTTCGGCATTTTGAACCCGTGCTGTTTCGCGCGTCGTTCTGCAGTTTCCCCTGGGCAGGAAAAGTCAACGTTGATTGCATCAGCACAAGTCAGGTTTAGCAGAGCGATAAGGGCGAGAATCATCTGATACCGAATGGGGAAAGGAGAGAAAGAGGGAGGGGCCATTCTTTGGAAAGCCAGTACTCATGACCACCACGGAAATAATCCAGAGAACGGTATAGAAGGTGGTCACTCGCCCGATTCAATATAACGTTGAGACTTTATAAATCACTGTTAGGGCTGCACTTTGAGTGTTGTGAGCAGATTTGAGACTCTCCGATTAGAAAGGATGTTCTGAAAATAGAGACTGATCAGTCCTGGTTTACGAAAATGATTTCCGCGTTTAACGGCTTGTCATATGAAGAGGGTTTGTTGGCTCTGGCCCAGAATTCACTGGAAAACAGAAAAATGAGGGGTGACGTCATTGGAAATATTGAATGGTGAAAGATCTTGACAGAATAGAAGTGGGATGGATAATGTTTTATGGTGAGAGAGTCTAGGTCCAGAAGACGCTGCCTCAGAATAGAGGCAGTAGAACGGCAAACAGAACTAATTTCGTGAGCCAGAGAGGGCTGAATCCTGTAATTCCTTGCCACGGGCAACTGCAGAGTCCAGGTCTTTATGTATATTTAAGACGGAAAGTGATAGATTCTTCATTCTGCAGGTCATGGAGAGAGAGAAAAACAAGACATTGGGGCTGAAAGGAAAATTGGATCAGTCATGATGAAATGGCGGAGCAGACTCGATAGACCAACTTGAATAATTCTGCTCCTATTCTTAATGTCCTTATGGCCTTAACTGCTTTGCGCTGATTACTATATGAGCCGTCTCGTTAACTTTGCTTCCTGTATCGTTTCGATATCTACACATGAATCGTCCGTCATCTGTGTGTGCAGTTACATTTGAAGACACCTGGTGACCCCATCTCTGCCACAGTAGCAGGCAGCGCCTTCCAATCACAACCACTTATTGTTTGTACAACACCGCGTGTGTAGCCCAGGTGGTATCCTGGTAAATCTGCTCTTCACCCCCTTTAACGGTTCCACCGTCTCCCTAAGCTCAACATTTCAAGTGTGGTCTAACCTGTGCGTTACAGATCTGCAACATTTTCTCACCATGTTTGAGCTCGATTCCAGACAAATGAAGGCCAGCGCGCCTTCCTGACATTGTTCCCGACTTGTTCATAGTTCACAGCACATTTACCATCAAAGTATGTATACAGTAGACAGCCTTGAGGTTCGTCTTGTTGCAGGCGGCCACAAAGCAAAGAACCCGCTTAAAGAAAACAAAAACACACAGAATTCAGGACTAAGGAAAACCCCGAGGCATTCCGCAAGTATGTGAAGAGCAAGAGGATAAGATGTGAGCCAATAGGACCAATCAAGTGTGAGAATGGAAAAGTGTTTATGGAGCCCGAAGAAATAACGGAGGTACTTAAAGAATAATTTGCTTCAGTATTCACTACGGAAAAGGATCCTGGCGATTGTAGGGATGACTTGCAGTGGACTGAGAAGTTTGAGAATGTGCCGGAGATTTTCGAAAGCATCCATTTGGATACGTCTCCGGGACCGGACGGGATGTACACCCAGGCTACATGAAAGGCTTATTGAGGAAGAAAGGAGGCATGGGATCCAAGTGGGCATGGCTTTGTGGAACCAGAACTGGCTGTCCACAGAAGGCAAAGTGTGATTGTAGACGGGTCATATTCCGCATGGAGGCCGGGGACCAGGAGTGTGCCTCAGGGATCTGTTATGGGACTCCTATTCCTTGTGTTTTCTTTAATGACCTGGATGAGGATGTGGAGGGATAGGTTAGTAAATTTGCTGATGGCACAAAGGTCAGGGTTTTGTGGATAGTGTGGTGGGCTGTCAGAGTTTATAGCTGGACACTGATAGGATGCATTTTGGTAGGTCAAATACTATAGCAGAATATAGTATTAATGACAAGACTCTTGGCAGTTTGGAGGATTAGAGGGATCTTGGGGTCCGAGTCCATACGACACTAAAAGCTGCTACGCAGTTTGAACCTGTGGTTAAGAAGGCATACGGTGCATTGGCCTTCATCAATTGTGAGATTGAGTTTAAGAGCGGGAGGTAATGGTGCAGCTATACAATGTGGTGATAATGGCTTCTAAGTTGAATTTTCCTAATGTGTGTCCTTAATTGGCGATCCTGCATTTACTTCTACCAATGCACTGCGGAGGTAATCCCAAATACATAGCTATTTTATGTTAAAGCAGGAGATGAAGAGATCTGTTTATGGAGTTGAATCTATAAATAACAGAAAATATCATGCCAGTATTTATACCTGTTGGGGTCTGGTCCGAAGTCCGCCTTCCGGGTCTTGCTCCGGTCCACGGACTCCGGACTCCAGGCCTTGCAGCCAGCCCTCCTGTCACACGGAGCCATTTAATCATCTTGGCCTAAGGAGGTACCCCTGTTGCCTATTAGGGGGTTGGTGTTTATAAGAGGCTCAGGGACTGAGCCTAGTTGTGGGGTCGTCCTGCTCTGAAGCCGGTTTAACCCGCTCTGAATCCTGTTCTGCCCTGGTTGACGCCCTGCTCGGAATCCTGCTCTGCCCGGGTTGCCGGCCTGTTCTGTATATGCTCTATCCGGTTGGTCTTGCTCCGCTGCTTCTCTCCTGTGCGCTGGTCTCGCGGTTCTGCCGTATTCTCATTGCTCGCGCTGCCACTCTGTCGGTTGCTTTTCCCAATGTACCGTTGTATCACGGTAGTCCTGCTGCTCACCCTGGACCCAGTTTCCTTCTTATCCCTTGCCTTCGTCGGGCAGATCCGGCCCTTTCCACCTATTGCTCCCTAAGGGTTGTGCCCCGCACCTGCCCAGGTGTCCGCGACTAGCCCAGGCCTCCGTGTTCCCGCCTGGAAGGCGGCCCTGCCCGGGATCCATGCGGCCCGCCCTAAGGACTCCTGCACTTTCATCCCCTCGTTTCCCATGGGTTGTGCCCCGCAACTGCCCAGGTGTCCGCGACTGGCCCAGGCCTCCGTGTTCCCGCCTGGAAGGCGGCCCTGCCCGGGATCCATGCGGCCCGCCCTAAGGACTCCTGCACTTTCATCCCCTCGTTTCCCATGGGTTGTGCCCCGCAACTGCCCAGGTGTCCGCGACTGGCCCAGGCCTTTGTGTTCCCGCCTGGAAGGCGGCCCTGCCCGGGATCCATGCGGCCCGCCCTAAGGACTCCTGCGCTTTCCTCCCCTCGTTTCCCATGGGTTGTGCCCCACAACTGCCCAGGTGTCCGCGACTGGCCCAGGCCTCTGTGTTTCTGCCCGGGATCCCTGCGGCCCGCCGTGAGGAATCCTCCTGCCCTGCCACGTCTGAACTCTGGGATCCTCCTGCCTTACCCCTCACGTGCCATGGCATCCCCATCCTGTCCTACCCCTAGTACTTCAGTGTCTGCGTCCTGCGTTTGGGTCCATCCGGCCCCCGTTCTTGACATTACCAGGGTCAAACGTGCTGATGGTTGTGCTCGTAATCCACAGGGCAGTGAATGGCAGCCTTATCATCTCATTATATTCCTACAGCTAATTGAACGCCACAGTGTTTCAGCATCTAACTGTTCTTCAGGCGGATTCAACCGCGGTTTTGATGGGTTTCAAAATCCACAGCACGAGCAGAAATTTTTAATTCATATACATAATTAAATGTATCAGAGGTATTTCAGCACACACTCACACATATATAGATACATACACACTCCCACAAACACACATATGCATACAGGAGCAAACAAATAAACACCCACACACACATCTCAGATATGGATAAGATAGTTTAAGAGATGCAGGGATCGATGGACAGTTCTGGACCTCAAGATATCGAAAATAATTATGATACAGGGGAGGCTGATCTAAATGGCGTAAACACTGATGTCGTCCAGGTGTGATGGAGAACTGGACAGAGTGTCTGTGTACACAGCGGGGATAGTTTGTATCTCGTGGCACATAGTGGGGCGGGGTGGGGTGGGTTTGTTGCCTGAGCGGTGACGCCAGTTTCTCAGCAGTTCATCAGTCAGGCGCATGCTGCAATGTGGAACATTGGATTATTCCAAATGTGAATCCTGAGCTTCCATCACATTCCTACTCACAAACTCTCTCAGTCCCACACTGAACAAGGCTGTCCACTATATAGTCAATAAAACATGGACCAGTCTGAAGCTCATATAAAAATAAAATCAAAATGAATATTACATTATTTTTGAGTGTGACATCACTCGAATAAACTCACACAGTTGTGCACATTGAGGAACGGATAAAAGAATCGGCAAACTGAAGAGAGCAGAGAGACTCGGTGAAGGAAGCAATTTAGAATTGTTTAGGGAAATCTATTGATATACATGCTGCTGGAACATTAAACATTCTGCCTCTGTGGGTTTTATTTCTATCAAATCATGAATTTACTTACGCACTTATATATTTAAATTAAAGCACTTATCTGAAGTGTTTATTTACATTGAACATTGAAGTCGCTGCGCTGCCAAACCATAGAAAATTACAGACGAGTTGATGTACTACTGGATGTATCTGGTTGAGTACGAATAACATGCAGAATGATGCCGGGCCGAATGGTCTGTTTACCCTATGACTCTATTATCCGGAATGTACTGCTCGAACAACCGACACTATTCATTAATGATCTCTCCATCACACAATTATAACATAAACCAACTCAGGGAAAACAACGACTATTTTAAGAGTAGATACAGGATTTGAGAAAGTAAGAGAAAAAATACACCGGCTCCCACTGAATCGATGGCTTCCGGGTACAGGACTGAAACGACACACTTAACGCTCGATCAGAGACTGACAAATACAGAATGGAAACCACACTCTCACACTGTAACAGAGACTGACAGATACAGAAGAAAACCCACACTCTCACACTGTAGCAGAGACTGGCAGATACAAGATGAAACCCACACTCTCATCCTGTAGCACAGACTGGCAGATACAGAATTAAACCCACACTCTCACAGTGTAGCAGAGACTGACAGATACAGAATGAAACCCACACTCTCACACTGTAACAGAGACTGACAGATACAGAATGAAACCCACACTCTCACAGTGTAGCAGAGACTGACAGATACAGAATGAAACCTACACTCTCACACTGTAACAGAGACTGGCAGATACAGAATGAAACCCATACTCACACAGTGTAGCAGAGACTGACAGATAGAGAATGAAACCTACACTCTCACACTGTAACAGAGACTGACAGACACAGAATGAAACCCACACTCACACTGTAACAGAGACTGGCAGATACAGAATGAAACCTACTCTCTCACACTGTAACAGAGACTGGCCGATACAGAATGAAACCTACACTCTCACAGTGAAACGGAGACTGGCAGATACAGAATGAAACCCACATTCTCACACTGTAACAGAGACTGGCAGATACAGAATGAAACCCACACTCTCACACTGTAACAGAGACTGGCAGATACAGAATGAAACCCACACTCTCACACTGTAACGGAGACTGACAGATACAGAATGAAACCCACACTCTCACACTGTAGCAGAGACTGACAGATACAGAATGAAACCCACACTCTCACACTGTAACAGAGACTGGCAGATACAGAATGAAACCCACACTCTCACACTGTAAAGGAGACTGACAGATACAGAATGAAACCCACACTCTCACACTGTAGCAGAGACTGACAGATAGAGAATGAAACCCACACTCTCACACTGTAACAGAGACTGACAGATGCAGAATGAAACCCAAACTCACACTGTAACAGAGACTGGCAGATACAGAATGAAACCTACTCTCTCACACTGTAACAGAGACTGGCAGATACAGAATGAAACCAACACTCTCACACTGTAACAGAGACTGACAGATACAGAATGAAACCCACACTCTCACACTGTAACGGAGACTGACAGATACAGAATGAAAACCACACTCTCACACTGTAGCAGAGACTGACAGATAGAGAATGAAACCCACACTCTCACACTGTAACAGAGACTGGCAGATACAGAATAAAACCCACACTCTCACACTGTAACAGAAACTGACAGATACAGAATGAAACCCACACTCTCACACTGTAACAGAGACTGACAGATACAGAATGAAACCCACACTCTCACACTGTAGCAGAGACTGACAGATACAGAATGAAACCCACACTCTCACACTGTAGCAGAGACTGACAGATACAGAATGAAACCTACATTCTCACACTGTAGCAGAGACTGGCAGATACAGAATGAAACCCACACTCTCACACTGTAACAGAGACTGACAGATACAAAATGAAACCCACACTCTCACACTGTAACAGAGACTGACAGATACAGAATGAAACCCACACTCTCACACTGTAGCAGAGACTGACAGATACAGAATGAAACCCACACTCTCACACTGTAACAGAGACTGACAGATACAGAATGAAACCCACACTCTCACACTGTAACAGAGACTGACAGATACAGAATGAAACATAGACAATTACAGACCAGGAGCTGCACTAATGGATGTATCTGGTTGAGTACGAATAACATGCAGAATGATGCCGGGCCTAATGGTCTGTTTACCCTATGACTCTATTATCCGGAATGTACTGTTCGAACAACCGACACTATTCATTAATGATCTCTCCATCAAACAGTTATAACATAAACCAACTCAGGGAAGACAACGACTATTTAAAGAGTAGTTACAGGATTTGAGAAAGTAAGAGAAAAAATACACCGGCTCCCACTGAATCGATGGCTTCCTGCTACAGGACTGAGACGACACACTTAACGCTCGATCAGAGACTGACAAATACAGAATGAAAACCACACTCTCACACTGTAACAGAGACTGACAGATACAGAAGAAAACCCACACTCTCACACTGTAGCAGAGACTGGCAGTTACAAGATGAAACCCACACTCTCATCCTGTAGCACAGACTGGCAGATTCAGAATTAAACCCACACTATCACAGTGTAGCAGAGACTGACAGATACAGAATGAAACCTACACTCTCACAGTGAAACGGAGACTGGCAGATACAGAATGAAACCCACATTCTCACACTGTAACAGAGACTGGCAGATACAGAATGAAACCCACACACTCACACTGTAACAGAGACTGGCAGATACAGAATGAAACCCACACTCTCACACTGTAACGGAGACTGACAGATACAGAATGAAACCCACACTCTCACACTGTAGCAGAGACTGACAGATACAGAATGAAACCCACACTCTCACACTGTAACAGAGACTGGCAGATACAGAATGAAACCCACACTCTCACACTGTAACGGAGACTGACAGATACAGAATGAAACCCACACTCTCACACTGTAGCAGAGACTGACAGATAGAGAATGAAACCCACACTCTCACACTGTAACAGAGACTGACAGATGCAGAATGAAACCCAAACTCACACTGTAACGGAGACTGGCAGATACAGAATGAAACCTACTCTCTCACACTGTAACAGAGACTGGCAGATACAGAATGAAACCTACACTCTCACACTGAAACGGAAACTGGCAGATACAGAATGAAACCCACATTCTCACACTGTAACAGAGACTGGCAGATACAGAATGAAACCCACACTCTCACACTGTAACAGAGACTGACAGATACAGACTGAAACCCACACTCTCACACTGCAACGGAGACTGACAGATACAGAATGAAACCCACACTCTCACACTGTAGCAGAGACTGACAGATAGAGAATGAAACCCACACTCTCACACTGTAACAGAGACTGGCAGATACAGAATAAAACCCACACTCTCACACTCTAACAGAAACTGACAAATACAGAATGAAACCCACACTCTCACACTGTAACAGAGACTGACAGATACAGAATGAAACCCACACTCTCACACTGTAACAGAGACTGACAGATACAGAATGAAACCCACACTCTCACACTGTAACAGAGACTGACAGATACAGAATGAAACCCACACTCTCACACTGTTGCAGAGACTGACGGATACAGAATGAAACCTACATTCTCACACTGTAGCAGAGACTGACAGATACAGAATGAAACCCACACTCTCACACTGTAACAGAGACTGACAGATACAGAATGAAACCCACACTCTCACACTGTAGCAGAGACTGACAGATACAGAATGAAACCCACACTCTCACACTGTAGCAGAGACTGACAGATGCAGAATGAAACCCACACTCTCACACTGTAACAGAGACTGACAGATACAGAATGAAACCCACACTCTCACACTGTAACAGAGACTGACAGATACAGAATGAAACATAGACAATTACAGACCAGGAGCTGCACTAATGGATGTATCTGGTTGAGTACGAATAACATGCAGAATGATGCCGGGCCTAATGGTCTGTTTACCCTATGACTCTATTATCCGGAATGTACTGTTCAAACAACCGACACTATTCATTAATGATCTCTCCATCAAACAATTATAACATAAACCAACTCAGGGAAGACAACGACTATTTAAAGAGTAGTTACAGGATTTGAGAAAGTAAGAGAAAAAATACACCGGCTCCCACTGAATCGATGGCTTCCTGCTACAGGACTGAGACGACACACTTAACGCTCGATCAGAGACTGACAAATACAGAATGAAACCCACACTCTCACACTGTAACAGAGACTGACAAATACAGAATGAAACTCACACTCTCACACTGTAACAGAGACTGACTGGTACAGAATGAAACCCTCACTCTCACACTGTAGCAGAGACTGACAGATACAGAATGAAACCCACACTCTCACACTGTAGCAGAGACTGACAGATTGAGAATGAAACCCACACTCTCACACTGTAACAGAGACTGACAGATACAGAATGAAACCTACACTCTCACACTGTAACAGAGCCTGGCAGATACAGAATGAAACACACACTCTCACACTGTAGCAGAGACTGACAGATACAGAATGAAACCCACACTCACACACTGTAGCAGTGACTGACAGATATAGAATGAAACACACACGCTCACGCTGGAGGAGAAACCGGCATTAAGTGCATAGACACAGTCTATGGGAGAGACAGGGAGTGGTGTGTGTGTGTGTGTGTGTGTGTGTGTGTGTGTGTGTGTGTGTGTGTGTGTGTGTGTGTGTGTGTGTGTGTGTGTGTGTGTGTGTGACTGTGTATCTGTGTGAGTGCATGTGTGTGAGAATGCTTGTGTCTCTCAGTATGTGTGTGTGTTAGTTAGATAGATAGATAGATAGATACATAGATAGATAGATAGATAGATAGATACTTTATTCATCCCCATGGGGAAATTCAACTTTTGTTTCCAATGTCCCATACACTTGTTGTAGCAAAACTAATTACATACAATACTTAACTCAGTAAAAAAAATATGATATGCATCTAAATTACCGTCTCAAAAAGCATTAATAATAGCTTTTAAAAAGTTCTTAAGTCCTGGCGGTAGAATTGTAAAGCCTAATGGCATTGGGGAGTATTGACCTCTTCATCCTGTCTGAGGAGCATTGCATCGATAGTAACCTGTCACTGAAACTGCTTCTCTGTCTCTGGATGGTGCTATGTAGAGGATGTTCAGAGTTATCCATAATTGACCGTAGCCTACTCAGCGCCCTTTGT
This sequence comes from Hemitrygon akajei, assembly GCF_048418815.1. Taxonomy (NCBI): domain Eukaryota; kingdom Metazoa; phylum Chordata; class Chondrichthyes; order Myliobatiformes; family Dasyatidae; genus Hemitrygon; species Hemitrygon akajei. Next base: position 459,501 of record NW_027331994.1, on the reverse strand, counting down.
GTGTGTGTGTGTGTGTTGATAATACTTTTTAGTATGGCTTTATTTGATGACGTGGCTTTATTTGACGACCCTACAAAGGGCACTGTAAAGGAAATGCCAAAGAAACGAGTATTTTTATGACAAACCATGAGATCATATCGGAATGCAATCTATACATGATTTTGTTAAATCATGCCGGTATTTACACCAGAGAGAATGTGTGTTGATGGTTGTGCTTGTAACCCAAGGGCAGTGAATGACAGCCTAATCAGCCCATTATACGTAGTCCTACAGCTAATTGAACGCCACAGTGTTTCAGCATCTCACTGTTCCTAGGGTGGATTCAGCAGAGGGTTTGTCCGTCACTTTACCATTTCAAAATGCACATCACGAGCAGGTAATTTAAACATAAATACACACACACACACACACACACACACACACACACACACACACACACACACACACACACACACACACACACACACACACACACACACACACACAGAAACTACGTATGTGGAAAACATAGGTTACCAGATGGACTGAACCGTCGACACCTCTAGACTTAGAGAAGGTGTCGGAGCTAAACATTACACAGGGGGAGGCTGATCAAAATGATGTAAACATCGATATCGCCCAGGGCTGATGGAGAACTGGACAGAGTGTCTGTGTACACAACGGGGATGTGTTATATCCGGGAGCACATAAGTGGATGGTGTGGGGTGGGTTTGTTGCCTGAGTGGCCGAAGTGGAGCTGCTGAATAAAAAAAAGTACAAAGTGAATAACATTAACTGAAATTCTGCAGAGGGAGACTGACAGTGTCCCTGGATCCAGAGCACACTGAGAGGAAAACAAGTCTATTTGTAAATGAAACAATAGGTATGACAGTGAAGATTGCCAAAAATGCCGGACACACCGATTCCCGATTGCTCGTCGAAAGAGAACCGAAGTGAAAGTTTTATGTAGGAAAATAGGATCAGCCGTGACCGCTGCCAACACAACTGTGGAATATTGTAAACAGAGCCGATCATTGCTCACTTACTGGTCTCATTACATGCCCACAACATTTGCACCTGAGACACTGCCAGTGATGTAATTTGTTTGTTCAGTAACAATGGTCAGAGGTGGGACCTTGTCACTGGAGATCGATCCCTTGTATAAATCAGAGCCTGTTGCAGTACGTCAGCCCAGAGTGTCTTGCCGAGCTGTGGAATTCAGAGCAATCGCGTTCACTACGTCACTCAAATGGGATAACCAGTAATCTGGCGGATAGAAGACATTTACTACCCTGTTATTTCAGCCTTTGGAATACCCGGTAAGCCGCTGTCACACCTGCAACCGGCAGAAACTGAGAGTTAACTCCGATGCTCTGAAGTGTTTCTGTCGCTACTTGTTTCCACAGCCACCTGTCCAGTCCCCGCATTTCAGTCATGGGCGGAAGGCGCTGACAATATTAATCCCTTTGCTTTCGTAGCAGGCAGCGCTCCATATTGGAGCCGAGATTCTGCCTTTGACTGAAATCCTCTCCGCTGTCTCGATGTCATGGAATAATTGTGAATGGAAATGTCTGCACAGGAGGACACCGGGCTACACTGCATCCGTGGGAGCCAGCCGACCTTCTGTTCTGTCCGTATGAATCGTCTGTAATTTGCGTGACTGGGTGACGGAACGACGCGAGTGGCTCATGTGAGCAGAGGGAATGGCCGATATGGATTTCATTTCATTCCTGTGCTGCTCAGAGCCAGTGATTCTGATATTTAATGTCCATCTCTTACTGCGGCCGTGGAAGCATTTAAGCAGCTCACCTCTCGTCAGTTTTGGTAATTCACCCAGATTTAACAGAACTCGCAGGGAGTCTCTGTCACGCCGATAATGCACACTCTCAGTCGCTCCATATGTCCCTGGTCCGGTTTCCACCCTCTGAGGCAGATAACAGAACACAAGATCTAATCTGATTCTATCACACTGCGGCTCGATTTCCCTGACTAGTCAGTAATTTCTCTGTTTCTTTCCTTCTCTCTTGCAGTGAACCTGGTGGCGATTGTTATCCTGTCCCGGGGAAAGTGCGGTCTCTCCAAATGCATCACTCGCTACCTGCTGGGAATGGCAGCGGCCGATCTCCTGGTCGTTATCTCTGACCCTCTGCTGAAGTGGACTGTTTTCATATATTTTAGTTCTTCCTTCCTCTATAGAACTCCCGTTTGCAGGGTCGTTCATTGTCTGCTCATAGCAAGCACCGGGGTCTCTGTCTGGCTGACAGTCGCGTTCACCGGTGACAGATTTGTGGCCATTTGTTGTGAAAAGCTGAAAACAAAATATTGTACCGAAAGAACGGCGGCTGTGGTTATCGGGACAGTGAGCGTTGTGGGCTGTTTGGAAAGTGTCCCTTTCCACTTTACATTGGAGCCTTTGATGAAAATTGATAGAGTTTTCTATGGCTGTGTGACCAAAGAGAGTTTCTTTACGTCCCCTTCGTGGGTCGCACTTGAGATGATTCATCGCATTTTCATCCCTTGTCTACCATTTGTTCTGATTTTATTGTTCAATGCTCTGACCGTTAGACAGATTTTTTCAGCCATTAATGCCCGGATCGGGCTCAGGGGCCGCCGCACCGGAAAGAATGAGAAAGACCCGGAGATGGAGAACCGAAGGAAATCTTTCGTTTTACTATTCAGTATAACCGGTAGTTTTATATTTCTGTGGTTAACACGGGTAGTATTTGATATTTACGCACGGATTGTAAACATCCCTCGTTACTCGGTCGCGGATCCGATTTATATCGCAGACTCCTCGGCGGCGATGCTGCAGATCCTCAGCTCCTGCACCAACACATGTATTTACGCCGTGACTCAGAGCAAATTCGCAGAGGAGATGAAGAACGCGGTGATATACCCGCTGGAACTGTTAAGCAAATTCGTTAAATTGTAGAGCGACCAGTTGGTTTCTGTAGTGGAGTTAAAACAATCGTCATTTTCCTCCATAAGCTATCCGCTAGCCGATATGTAGAACCACGGCTAACAACTGAGCGCTCTGAAATACGCATGCGTTTAATGGTGATATATTTCACTCGCTGTCTACCCCGTAAATATGAAAATTGTCCTTCATTGGACTCCTACCAAATATGTGAGACTCGCCTCAGTGGTAATGCACCCGGTGGCCGCTCTGTAGAACTCGGGAACTGTCCGGGACGGTCCAGTCAGTTCCCGCCCGTTTTATTTTCATTCACTCCCTTACATCTCATTCTTCGTTCTGGTGATGCCCTCCGTGTGTTTCCCCGGGTTTGTTCAGTCAGGATGGATCAACTCTCTTTTCTTCAGCCTCTCCGCTGTTTCTCATTCTTCCTTTTAGTGACGTTCCCGGTATTTACTCCAAAACCTCTCTCAGGATGCCATCGATCTGACCAGAAATTTCCCCCTTTGTGTCTTCCCCAACGCCTGTACACCGGTTTAGATTGGCGAGTTTCACCATGAGGGAAGCATGATCGGACTGGGAAACATATAACGGGGTCACTTGTTTTTTTTTTCAACTGCGTCTCCATCTCCGGTCAGCTCCCTCTTTGTCCTTTCATATCTCCGCCTTTCTCTCTGCTCACGTCCCGTGGCCCCGTGACCATCTGTTTCCTTACTTCTCCCTCTGTGCTATGTTTCTCCCCGACCACACGTCCGCTCCCCTACAGAGCAAATTAAATCTCATTGCAGTATGTTGGCAAATGTATTTACACTGATAATAAATGTATGTAAAAGTTAGGGAACTACCAAAGCCACAGGAAAATGTTATTTGATTTCTTTCTGTCTCTCCCTCTCTCTCTCTGAACGAACTGATCTCCAACTGAAAGTGTAATCGAACTTTGGGAAAAATAAAGAGTGATACTGGAAATCCGAATTCAGACATAAATTAATGGACAGGCTCAGCTTGTAAGGTACAGTAGGTTAAATATTCAATAATATTTCAGTCATCTGTGCTTACCGTTCATCACTATGTTAAAAAAATGTCAAATATCTCGTGCCTCTGGATCCGGACACTGTATATTTTAAATTGATTATCTGATGCGGCAAACCACACATAGAAATACCGCAGAATTACTTTAAACGATGTAGTGCCGCTCTCTGATCGAACATTAAACACTCTGTTGCATTTCCAGTTCCGTCGCACTGATGTCTGACCTGCAACCGATCAGCGTTGCACAACTTTGGTGATTCTACACTCCCGGGGTTTGACGGAAGCAAGAGTTGACCCGACAGGTAACTTTTCGAGCGTAGAATAGATTTATGCGCCTCACGCCAGTCATTAGTAACTCAACACTTTATTATACATGACCGTTCCAGTGATCCGTAACGATTATGTCCCATCTCCGTCCACCCCGTGAACACAATCACAGTTTGAATCGGAAGGGACTTCATTCTAGTCTTGGTCGATTTAACACCCAATCAGTTTGAGAGGTTTGCTGACTACAACATAACTGCCTGGCAAGATTAAATGACAAGACGATTGCATCCGGAGATGGTAATGACCCGGGGTTAACTTTGTTGTGTCAATGCAGCACATCTCCTTCTGTTGTTGACTGCTGTCTGAGTCCAATCACAAACAAGGGAAAATCTGCAGATGCTGGAAATCAAAGTAATGGACTCAAAATCCTGGAGGAACTCAGTAGATCAGGCAGCCTCTGAGTAAAAGAGCAAACAGTGACGTTTCGGGCTCAGACCCTTCATCAGGGTGATCCAATACAGTAGGATTGGACTTTTCCACCACAACTGCAGGGTCGGCGACAGATTTTAGACAAACAGGCATGCCTCTTACAAATAGAGGTAATTGTAATGAATAATATGCAACGGGTTGTCTGAGACCCTGATGTCGTTGTGTTAAATTGCCACTAGCAAACCCTTGGTGTTTATTTATAATTAACTGAAAAGGAGCTGTATAGTCAGACATGCCCAAAGCAGAGGCGGTTGACAAAGTGGTGTTAAGAGCATTAAAGGCTGTGTTCATTTCCTGACTCCACTGTACTTCGGCAGACATGTTCGGTAATGAGGCTTGTCGGCGAGGAGCCTCCATCATTCGATATTCAGTAATCCAATGTCTACAGTAATCGACCATTCCCAAAACGGGAAGCATTTCAGTTCGGGTGCGGGGAGGTGGCGCATTAATAAAAGCTGCAATTCGTTCTTTGGCAATTTGCTCCCATCCTTGAGAAACCATGTCTCCCAAATCCTGTAGAGTGGGCTGACAAAGCTGCGGTTTATTGAGGGATATCGTGTGTCCCTCTTCAGCCAGGTTTTTCAGCAAAGCAAGAATGTCTTTTTTTCGCAATTAACCCGGGCTGGAGAGGCAATAAGCAGATAATCGGAAGTTTGTAAAATTCTACTTACCCCTGACAACCGGAGGGCGCTTAAATCTCGAATGACTGTTGCGGCATAAACCGAGGGTCTCTCAGTTTACCCATGATGCAACCTGGTCCGAGTTCAGCGTCCTCTCTCACTGTTAGTAAAAACAAACAAATACTGACTGTCCTTGTGTAACGGGATGGAGAAAAATGCAGAACAGGGTCTATAACAGGAAAACATTCAGATGTGGCAGGAATATGGAGAGGATGACATCAGTATTGGCTACGAAGGGAGGTGGAAGTACAGCGATCTTGTTAATAGCCCTTAGCTCTTGTACAAATCGTCGCTCGTTATCACGACCTGGTTTCGCAACTGGTAAAATAGGAGAATTACAGGGACTACAGGTTGGCACCAGAACTTCCTGATCCAAAAGTGATTTTATGACCGACTTGATGACTTCTACTTCCTCCGGTGACACATTTTATTGCCGTATAGAGGGTAGTATGACATTGGTCTGCGTGTGGCGGGGCGGAATGTACAAGTTCCAGATGATTAGTGTGTATCGCCCACAGGGAGGAAGGTATCTTCCGTAACAACAAGTGCACGATATACTCAGGCAAGGCGGAGGGGGGGGGGGGGGGGGGGGTGGGGCAAACGGGTCACACTTTGTTTTAACAATGAAAGAGGCAAATATTATACATCCAGCCTGAGCGGAATGAATTTGTCGAGCGTTAGTATTAGGCAGAGTTATACACTGCTTGCGGTTTAACTCCAGTGAAGTCTGAATCACGGGTCCTAGTAGTTTAGTTGTTGCAGTGAGTTTGATGACTATAGTGACATGAGGGGTTAGGTTTAGCAATTTAAATCGCTCATTCTGATCTTCACTCAAAAACCCTTCTGCCACTTTGTCCTTTGGACCAAAATAGATGTGTTCAGTTGCATAAAGAGCTTCTGCTCTGTTGGTCACGGAAAGGAGCTTCTGGTGATCGCTCGGCTGAGATGTTTCAGTGTATCGGACGGTGCGATGGAAATGCATCAGAGGCTGACATGTCAGAATAAACTGTCGTAGATAATACGCGTCGTTAGGCAGTTTCTGTCTGCAATGCTAGCGCAGAGTTGTCCTGTAGGTCTATTCTAGCCCATGTGTCAAGGAAACAAGAAGTAAAGTTTTATTTTCTCCTGTTTTATGCGTGCGCCTAGTAACCGCTCCAAAATCACTATGCTCACGGGATGCCCCACGATGGCAGCCTTACACGGTCCCTTTTAACCACTCTCTACTCGTAACGTTGTCACTGTCATTATCCTTTCTTCTTGAATTCCTCTGGGGGATCTGAATATCGCCTTGTACTGCGGGTCAAGTGGGCTCATTTTTGGAGGGGGCTGGTGCAGAGATTGATGTCACTTAACTTCCTCCAGCACTTATTTGAGTCAAGTCAATTATCATATAACTGCACACGTGCACACCGATAAAGGAGACAACGTGTCTCCGACCCAGGGTGTAAAACACAGCAGCACACACAAACACACACAACACACAAACACTTAGGGCAACATCTTCCATTGATCCACGCACAACTAAACAAAAGTAAAGTGCATAAATCAAAACACGTATTTGTATCATCAGAAACCCAATTATCTTGCTTAAAATATTTATTTTGCTTTAAATCAAAAGACCCCCATAGAGCCATCGTCCGTGAGTCCGACCACACAAGCTAGTGGTAAACTGATTCAGATATCTCGTAGATCCACTTTCCAACCAGACCTTATCAGCGGGGGAGACTGACGACACCAGCGGCTCTCCCAGGGATTTGTTTGCTCCTCCGACCTTCCGGTGCTTCCTTCTCGTGTTCTTCTTTACCTACACAGAGAAAACTCTCCCCGCACTTCTCTCAGCAACTTTCCTATCATTGCTTACCATCTTCATTCAATCTACTTAACTGGTTTTCATCTTTATCTTTACAGGGAACTCTCTCCCGCATTCCTGATCAACTTTACTGTCACTACTTCCCATCCGCCTTCAATCTACTTACCTGCTCCTGCGAAAGAAAGACAATCATTCGCAACTCAAGCGCGGGCGGAATTCCGTCCACTACGCCTCTGGGAGTCTTGTTTATATCTGTTGGTTTTATTTACTAAGCGGAGAACATCTTGGGTGGGATGAGGATCCGGATCCTGACTTCCACACTCCGCACAATACTTCACGGAATGCTGCGGTCGTTCCTACTAGGTCTTGCTGATCCCATCCTCTCCACCCGGCCATGGGCCAGGATCAGGAGGCTCAGAGCGGATCACGCAATGGGTGGCGAACTCGAAATTGCCTTTGCGACCCTCACTTACTCCATCGCTCCACTCCGTTTTGTCGGGATCCTGATCGACGACACCAATCTGCCAGAGATTGTTTTAAAATAAAGTTCGGGACCAGACTTCGATTGGCGAATCTTTTATTTAGCATGACATCATGGTGAGTCCACATGTGTGGAACTCCGAGGTACAAGTAAAAAGATTTTTTTTTTAAATCTAGGAGTAGAGAAGTGTGTGAAACCTTGGCCGAGCAATGATTTGCGGCTCATCCGTTTACACTCAACTCATTTGTGCAGCCGTGTTATCATTCTAAGGAGTATTAGTGACAAGCACGATATTCTTAAGTGAAAAACGGGGAAGTCCGCACTGCCACATATCTAAAGCAACATACAGCCGTCTAGACTTTATATTCGGAAATTTCATCCACACGTTGGAGGTCAGAGAGAGAGGGGGATGGTGATGGTGGTGAAGAATGTTTGAAGCGAGTGGGTTCAAGGGAAGGAGTTAGCGACACCCGAAGGATTGAAGGATTCGGAAGCACTTTAAAATGTGGTCGTGTCTAACCATCCTTATAGATTTTGTCCAGGAAGTTACCAAGGGAAGTTTGTGAAGGCAAGGGACTGGGTATTCTCCACATGGACTTAATCAAGGCACTTGTGAGTAACCCGCGTGGGAGGTGGGTCCAGATGTTTCAGTCGCTTGGCGTTCAAAATGACGCGGTAATTTGGATTCGCGAAGTAACACACCGGGTTCAGATCCAATGCTGAAGTTAGGGCAGATGGCATACTCTGAGGTTGTGTGTGAGGAGATGAGGTTTATCAGATACCGCTGGGGCTGGGTGTTGGGTAAGATACATTGGCTCTGATCTCACAGCGTGATTTGGCTCTGGATTCACACATCGGGATCAGATCTCAGGTTTCGCTGGAGTCAGCAGTTGAACTTGGACGTCAGACCTGAGGATGTGTTGACCTAATGTGCTTTGGCACAGAACAAATATGGTGCAGAGCGGTTAACGATCACAGCTGTAGGGTAGATATTAAGATACACTGGGTTCAGCGGCCAAATATTCCGGGTATTTCGTGGTATTAAGGTGAAGTGTCACGAAAGGAGATCAGAAACCCACGTGACGGCCGGATCCCACGGTGCAGCATGATCAGGTGTCACAAAACGATGGATTTCAGTGTGTTTGCGGGATCAGTTTTACACAACGTGGTCAGATGAAAAAACGTGGTGCAGTCGGATTAGATGACGTGTCAGTTCACACGGTGAACTGGAACCTCATCTCATACCTCCATCCGAGCCATAACTCGAAAATAATGTCGGTTGTCACAGACATGGGGTCCTATTTCATTGCGTTTAGGATCACGGGTCGGATCTCACTGTATAGTGATGCAGGGTCACCTAACTGGCATCAGATCCCAAACTCTGGTTGTGTCAGAGATCATTAAGCATGCTCATATCTGAGTTTATTTTCTATCTTGTTTCGCCACCGTGTGTAGTCATACGGGATCTGGGATATATTATGCGGGGCAGGATGTAGATGCTCAGAATCCAGGATCTCGTTGTGACAGTGGTCACGCAAAGGGAACAGCTCTCAAGATGCTCTGGGATCAGATGTCACCCAGCAGGTGAATGCCGGGAGCTTGTGAGGTTAGGGGTCATACACGAGGGTCCGATCTCTATGTTAATTAGTGCCACGACTCATTCTGGGGTCATAGGTCAGGAAACACGTGCCAACTCTCAGCATGCAGAAGGATAAGAGATCAGCACTGCCAACGGGTCTCACGGCCGGTGGTTGAGAGGTTACACACTAAGGTCAGGTGACGGAGTGTGGAAGTGTCAGAGGTCACACACTTGAATGAGATCTGCAGTTGTTATGAGGAATGGGGACACACGTGGAGTTCCGACATTAGGATGTGTTCCGGTTAGTGTCACTCAATGGGATCAGGTTTCAGTGTTGCGGGGTCAGGGTGAGAAATGCTGTTTCAGATCACGGAGTGTAGTGGGTTTGAATGCTGACATCGGAGTCAGCTCGCAAATTGCAGTGCAGTCACGTGTCACACGCCCTGGTCAGATCCCAGTGTCAGGCCGTGTCAGAGGCTGACGCAGATTCATAGCTAACTGTGTGAGGGGTCAGTGGTCACATAACCCTGGTCAGAGGATACAACATGGTGCGGTCAAAGTTCAACAGCCAGATCAGTCTCTTTATGTGTTGAAGTGAGTGTCATACACTGCAGCGTATCACAGGATGTTAGTATCGTGGCTGGATCGCATGGCCTGATAGGATCTAGACTCGCTTACTGCGGTCACGTCTGAGGTTGTGGTCGCGGCATTGGTCACAGCTCCGTGATTGAACTCAGGGTGTGCTGCGATCGGGTTTCAACAAGTTCCATATCTAAGGATATAGTAGGTCAGGGATTAAAAACTTATGTTCCACCTCAGCGTCTGTGATTGGCAGGGGTCAATCATCGGTGTCAGATCTCCGCGTGTGCTGAACTAAGATTTCACACATCGTGAGCAGATCTTCGCATTGATTACAAACCAGAGGAAATCTGTAGATGCTGGAGATCCAAGCAACGCGCACAAAATGCTGGAGGCACTCAGCAGGCCAGGCAGCATCTCC